>NW_004949105.1:3260443-3303747 GCF_000317375.1 Microtus ochrogaster | reverse complement strand
GGTGGGTGGATGGGTGGGTGGATGGGTGGGTGGGTGGATAGGTGGGTGGATGGATGGGTGGGTAGGTGGATAGGTAGGTGGATGGATGGGTGGGTAGGTGGATAGGTAGGTGGATGGATGGGTGGGTAGGTGGGTAGGTAGGTGGATGGATGGGTGGGTAGGTGGATAGGTGGGTGGATAGGTGGGTGGGTAGGTAGGCCAGCAGTCAGTAGTTGTAGTTCAGTTGTGTAGTATTTGCCTACTGTGTGCAAGGTTCTAAGTCTAGTCCTCAACTTGATCATGATGTATGACCTTTCTCTGTGTGTTGCTGAACACAATTTGTCAATCTTTTATTAAGGCTCTATGGCATCAAAGAAATTAATTTATAGATTTCTTTTTCCTTGTGTTCTTATCTGAACTTTATAAGTGGGAAATATTGGCTTTACCAGACTTGTTTGGAAGAATTCCTTCAATTTCTATGTCATAGAATAGCTTGAGGAGCCTTGGTGTTAGGTCAAGCCTGGGAATCAAGCGGTCATTCCATGTGGTCCCGGGCTTTGTGTTATTGGGAAATCCTTTATTACTCCTTCAATAATTTCTACTTGGCATGGATAGATGGAGGTTTTTTTTTATACCACCTATTGATTGTATTTTAATGGTTTTATATGTAAAAATAGACCCATTTCTTTTAGATTTTATAATTTGTTAGCATATATAGTTTCATATATTATTTCATATAATATTCCCTAATTGTCTTTGGATTTCAGTGGTTTGTATTATAATTCCCTTTTCATCTGTAATTTTATCAATTTTTATTGATAATTTTTTTCTTTTTCTTTTGATTAAGAGTTTATAGCTCACAATCATGTTTTTCTTTTTAAAGAACTTGTTGCATTCATTGTTTGTATTGTCCTTTTGGGCTCCATTTAATTAAAATAAACTCATTTATTATATATTTATATATTTATTATTTTTTCTGCCTCATTATTTGTCAGTTATCTCGTTCTCTAAGATCTTGAAGTGTAGCTGAGAACTGTCCCTTTTTAATGTAACCCTCACAATTCCAAATTGTCTTCTTAGGATGGTGTGTGCTGTGTCTCATATGCTCTGGTAGTGTTTCCCTTTCCCTCTGATACTAGGACTTCTAGAAACTTCCTCTGGCTTTCTCAATTGTCTCTTGGTCTCAAAAGTATATTCCTCCCGATGGCCCAGCTGGTAAGCGCTTGCTATGTAGGCACTAAGATGTGCATTTGGACCACAGGACGCATGTTTGTAACCTCAGCCTTTTGGGACAGCGGGAAATGCGAAAATGGCTGAAGCTCATTGGCCAGCCAGCCTAACTGAATTAATGAATTCCAGTTCACTGAGAGACCCTCTCTCAAATACATCAAGGTAGAGAATGATAAAGGAAAAATACATGACCTAAACTTGAGGCTTCTGCATGTATGTGCACACACATGCTCCCACCATACCATTAGTACTCAATACCATGTGCACACACACTAAAAGAAGTGTACAGTTCCCACTCCACATGCCTGGGCATGTTCTATGGGAAATCTTATTGCTATATCTATTCTTATTTTGTTATGCCTTGATAGGATATGCGAAAGCACTTGAACTTTTTCTATTTGTTGATATTGCTTTATGTCCTAAAATGAGGTCTATTTTAGAGATAATTCGAGGGGCTGCTGATAAAAATGTGTTATTTCACATCTGCCAGGAGAATCTCTTGCGTTCCTTTCAATTTTGGAATTTATTAATGCTCCTTTTGAACCTTCCCTACTGATGTTAGCAGTATATTGAAATCACCTGTTATAGTTTAGGGTATAGGTACTTCACAGGTTTGTGCTGAGCCCAACCCTCTTCCCCAGCTCTATTCCCATGATGGTAAACAAAGCCAACCAATATTGAGGGCAGCGCACTCTGTTTTATTCTTCAAGGCAAACTGGGTCAAAGACAAGGAAAGTAAAGAAGGGGAGAAAGGATTGTAAAAATTTGAAAGTTTATTTTTTTGAGAGAAAAGAGTTTGAATAAATCATCTTCACTCATGATATACTCTGTCATTTTTTTTTGGTCATGATACATGTATTGCCCCAAGTATTTAATGAGACCCTATTAATATGTCCTTTTCAGAGCATCAAACCTCACAGAAGGCATGTGAGGCTTGGATCTGAAATTCACAGAGTTCAAGGCCTATCTGGAAGTATAGATTCCCTTCCTCCTGCTGTTTATGAAGGTTACGTGTGAGTAGGAGCCTGTATGCCGTGGGACTCGCCCCCACTCCATGGCAATCAAGCATCCTGCAGAAGCCCATAGGCAGACATGTACTTGGGGTCTGGAGGACTGATTCCTGGCTTCCTCCCTGTACGTGTTGCTCTCGGCTTTTCTGCATCTCCTGTGTCAGAAAAGACGTCTAGGATAGGAGCCCGTTGCTGTCTGTCTGTCTTGCACTCTACATTATGGAGGAGTAGGATCCAGTGTGACGTAATCCCAAGGTTTCTTGGGACTTGTTCACACAACAGAAGTCAGATTCACTCAATTCCGTTCTTTATCTTAGAATAGCCTACAAAGCTATCCATGTTCAGAGTAAGGAACCAGATCACAGTAGAGCCAGAACCTTACATTTCTCTCTGACATTCTAACCAGAAGCCAGAAAGAAAAGACCCAAAGGGTCATCTGCTGTGTTCTTCATCAGGCTATTGTAATGAGATCACAATATTCGCTGGGCAGCAAAATGTGGTGGAATTAAACAAGACAAAGTATTAAATGCTTTAAAGGTCTATTTGGTCTTTAATAAAACTGTCTGGAGGCAGAAACTTCAAGGGGGTGCTATGGTGACCCCCATGTCCCTGGCTGCTGGAGTGATATGGGTAGGTAGGTGTCTTTTACAGCAGAGATATCTGTTGACAGAAGTTTCTGTCCCTCCCAGTCCTACAGTTGTTCAGTCCCAAAGAAGCACGCAGAGGCCTACATTAATTATAAACTGATTGGCCTATTAGTTCAGGCTTCTTATTAACTAACACCTACATCTTAAATTAAATCTTGTCTGTGTTAGCCATGTGGTTTAGCACCTTTTATCAGTGAGGCATTCTCATCTTGCTTCCTCTGTGTCTAGGTGACAACTGCAGTCTGAGCCTTTCCTCTTCCAGAATTCTCCAATTCTGGTCACCCTGCCTATACTTTTTGCCTGGCTATTGGCCAATCAACACTTTATTAAACTGATACAATTGACAAATCTTTATAGGGTACAAGATCATTGGCTCAGAGTAGACATCCAGTATTATTTCCCAATTTTTGAGATGATGTTCCCACATTCCTTAATTCTGTGGGGAATAGAAACATCCTGTTCTCTTGAGTGTGTATGTGTTCAATTGTGCATTTGCACATGAGTTGGAGAGAGGCTTGCTGAAGTGATGAGATGGTGTCATTGATACCATCTGCATAAACCTAAAAAATAACTCAAATGGAGAACAGTGTATTTCTGAATAATAAGAAGGAAGCATGTTTTAAAATATGTCTCATTTTAATACAAATTCATGCTGTTTTTCTTAGACCTCTGTGCACAGCTTCATAAAAACGGGCCTTGGAAACGAGAATGCATACAGGAAATTATGTAACCAGTTCATGTGGATGTCCTGTTCTTTTTCTTGCCTTATTTATAAAGTGTCTCCCCCTTGCTCTGCAATGAGAATTCAGGAAGAAAATTTTGATTACATAAATAATTGGGCAAATGAAACACACAGAACAAGTCAAGTGGGATCCAGCTAAGCCCCACAGTCGCAACTCAGCCTGTGGATCATCTAATGCCAAGTGGTGACATTGATGACTCATGGCCCTAGGATTCTTGGGAAGTGCAACCATATTCAGCATCAAGTACGAAATATAAAAATGGATAGACGGACAGAGTCAGTATCTATTTTAAATTAACTTCCAGAACACACTACCAGCATTATTTCCCCAGGGATTTCAGATGCATTCCCGCTTCTCAGCAGAAATTTGTTTCATAAAACTGATATTCATATGACATGCATTTCTTGATTAATGCCAACAACACAGAACAAAAATAAAACCCCACACAATGCAGCAGTGTTTCCTCCTTACCTGTGCTATTATGTAAGTCAGTGCAAAATGGGTGTTGTCTTTTATAGTGTTGTTTCATAGAGCATGGCTGATATTATTTTAAACAATTATCTGAATAAAACAAAATAAAATTAAGATAAAAAAGGAAAAATGAAGAAAAAAAGAAGGGGAAAATCTCGTCATGGAAGCTGCATTGTGACACAGTGAGTCATGAAGCAAACCCCTTTATCCACATGTTTTTACATGCAGGTGTTCATCACAAGGAATCATTGGTTTGATCTCCTTGGTTTCTACTACACAATTGATGCTGGTCCCTTGCTGGGACTCAGAGAGAGAGAAAAAGAGAGAGAGAGAGAGAGAGAGAGAGAGAGAGAGAGAGAGAGAGAGAGAGAGGCGATGTTTTGTTTTTAAGTTAGTTTTGCTGCTGGCAGGTCCAGAAAGATAGTTTTTGCAGAAATTCAAAATTAAAATTTACTGGTTCCATTGATTTGTCTGTAAATATTAAAAGCCAATCATTGTAAGTCATGGTTTATAAAAAGGATGCTCAAACATATGACTTGTATTTTCTGGCTGGTGATGAGAGCCTGGATCCACATTGATTTCTCTCTGTGACCTGGACAGTTCCATAATCACTCCCCTGGGGTCAGCTGGTTAATGGAACTATCTGGAGTTTGGCGCCAGGAGCCCATCATGTCCCAGCATGCACTGCAGAGATTTCCTGGTTACTGGTACAGATTTGGAGGCATTCACTCTTCTGGCAGTGAAAGGAAGATGTTGTGCAAGGGGGATGATATTGAGGACCCCATGCCAAATGTAGGACATATGGTGAGACATAGGTTCACTGTTACCAGCTGAGACTGCCAAGCAGATAGCTGGTGGTTTCCATCATAGTCCAGGCTGTCTCTATTCCTGGGTTTAGAATATACCCTGGGTTGGGTAGGTCTTAGGGTGTGATCACTGAAAGCTGCCAGCTCTATCAGCTGCTCTGTAGGTGTGGGTCTTTCCTGCAGGGAGAACATGGCCCTAGGCACTGTGATCACTGTTCTAGAAGGAAATGTTCTGCCTCAGTAGGCAGGGACTAACTTAAACAGTTGGCTCTCTGCTGTCAGGAACAGCACTACATGGCTTCCATTGGCCTTGGACATACTTCAGTTTCCTCAAGCACAGACTGAATGCACTGGTTATCTGGCCGACTGCATATCAGAGGAAACCTTCTGGCTCCCTCCACAGGAGTCTTCAGGCTGATGGGATTTGTGTGGCTCCAGTTCCAGGTTCTATAGTGAGGAATCACAGTGGAAACCAGGCATGCTATGTAGGAACTGAGTGGTCACCTGTTGTAATAAGGCCGCTTTTTGGCTCCCGGCTTCTCAGCCCTGAAATAATCACACAGACACTATATTATTTAAAACACTGCTTGGCCCATTAGCTCTAGCTTATTGGCTGACTCTTACATCTTAATTTAACCCATTTCTATTAATCTGTGTATCGCCACGTGTCTGTGGTTTACCCGGTAAAGTTCCATCCAGCTCCAGTGGGGCTACATGGCTTCTTCCTGACTCTGCCTCCTCTCTCCCAGCATTCAGTTTAGTTTCCCCTGCCTACCTAAGTTCTGCCCTATCAACAGGCCAAGGCAGTTTCTTTATTCGCCGGTGGTATTCATGGCATACAGAGGGGAATCCTACATCAGTCACCTACTTCAACAAAACTTCTGAGGTTGCAGGAGGATGGAGCGAAGGCAGCCTTGTTGTGATTAGATATAAACACAACACCAGCCAACACAATTTTTGGAAAGCAAAGCACTCGATGAGTGCACATTCAGTCCTTCACTTCTAATGGAGGTAAAGAAAGATGGAGAGGACAGAAGGAAGAGTGGAGGAGAGACAGGGACACCACCCACATGACTCCTGTCATTTCCTGGTAAGAGGTGTTCAAGTTGAGACAATTGGACATACTTTTGGGCTATCAAGTGAGCCACCTGGTGGGCGTGACCTCTACTATTCTTTTAGCATAGAGAGAAATCACGTTCTTCTCTCTGGACTGGGCACTCACACTAGGACACTGTTTATGAAGGTTACCATTTGTTAAGCGTCTTCACTTCCTAAAGAATAGCTCATCAATCTTCATTTATTGTTCTTGTTGAGTTTAGCGTCCATGTTGCCTGTGATGGCTTTATCTTTACCCAGAACTCAAAGCTACTCAAGGTGTTTTTAATTTAAACAGCTATCTTAACTGAAAAAGTATGTGCATTTAGTCGACAATTCAGAATTTTATAACATAAATGACGTGTAAAGGAGGTGGTATGTGTGTGTCATGTTTGGGGTGTGTGTGTGTGTGTGTGTGTGTGTGTGTGTATGATGGAGGAATGGGTCTTGAACTACTGGGGACTCACTCTTTGGCAGAATCTCCATGACAGTGGGGAGGAGGTAGTGGCTGGTGATAGCAGCTCTTAATTTGCATAGAAGGCAAGTGTTGACTCATCTTTCATTTTCAAATTAGGTTGTTCATCTGCCTTAGAGGTTCAAGGAGTCTAAATAGGAAAGGACTCAGGTCAAGAATGCCAACTGGTAATGAGATCTAAAGCATTCTTTTAAGGACACTCTTCACCTTTATATCCAAAATGATGGGAATACAAATTCAGAAATTATAAAAGTGGCATTCCTTATAGGTAGTGAAACAGAAAGATCAGTTCATGCCTGGCTTGACTTAATGCTAGAGGACCATCCTCCCTTTAAGTCCTGTTGTACCTGCAGGTGTGTGGGCATGTCCTTAAAATGCTAGTTCTTTGATAGCTGTGTCTGTGATGTTATTTGTGAATGTACAAGGTGTGCGATGCATGTGTGTGTTGTGCCTGTGTGCATGTGTGCATGTGTGTAGTGTGCAAGAGCAGTTAAAATTATACGGGAATAATCATTCTCTGATTAGATTTAAAGCCTGCTCTATAAGATGGACCCGACACCTGGTACTGCTAACTGAGCTAAACCTGTAGCTGATGACATCATAGGCTCTAGGGGAGATCCTGCTGCTTTTCTCTCTATACCACGTGTGAGGGCAAATCTCAACACAGAAGCATCTTTTGTCGGTAGATGACAGTTAATACAGCACTCAACAACTGGATAACATATGGCACATAGGAGACAGTGGAGCGTTTGTATCTAAACGGATATTTACATCACACCCCAGATGACAATGTCTAGGGATCATAGAAGGGAAAAAGATCACAAAAGCCAGAGAGAGTGTGTGTGTGTGTGTGTTGTGAGAACGTATTCATGAGACACACAGTAGCATTACACATACGAACTTGTGACAGCTGTGACTGCACACACAAGACTGGCCTTAGACCAGGGTAGGCACAATCCCAGCACAGATAGGGAAGAGGCTCATGAAGTCCCACCCCCTCTAAGAAGCTGTTGGCAATTGATGCTGCTTTTGTTCAGGGATGCTGGTCCTGAGAGGTTACCCACTCTCCAGGTATACGGGTCCACACCCGTGAATAGACAAGCATAAAGTAGACTCAGAGGGTATTAAAGTTTCTGAGAGAAACAGAGAGAGGCTGAACAAGTACATGAAGTTGGATGGGAAACCTAAGAACCTAGAGGAGAAATAGGAGAGGAGTGAATGCTGGGGGTTGGGTGCATCAGATTCGAATGCATTATATGCTATTAACTAATATTAATAGTAATTTAATAGTGTTTAAAAATAATACTAATAGAATATTTAATAAGAAAAATTTAAATACAAAAAAAAGGTTTACAGGCCAAGGAATAAACTTTCCTCCAGGAAAGAAGGTTGGCTTTTTTTTTTTTAAGTTGAGATGCTTAATATTAGAAAGACTGTATGTGTTCTCACACTACACGCATGCACACAGGCACCACACACACATGCATCGCACACCATAGAGAATTTTGGTAACTTTTTTGCTAATACTATGGACATGTCTCACCAGGAAAATTAAAATATCCAGAGCCTTCTGTAAAATACCATGCTGTTCTGGATGATGGAATAGACATGGAGAATGAATCAAAAATTCCAATAGGAAATAGGAAAAATATTCTGGCAACTCCTATAAATGATCGTAAATGGCATTATAATTGTGGGTTTGATAGACATGGGTGTGGACACGAGTATCATTACTCCAGAATCTTGGCATCCAATTTGGCCTCTTCAAGAAGCAGATGTTCAATTACTAGGAATTGGAACCCTGTCTCAAGTGAAACAAAGCCCGAAATGGGTTGAACACACAGGGCCAGAAGGCCTCTTATACTATGTTTGTCAATGTAAAGCGCACGTTCACTGTCTCTTCTGGCTGCGGGATTCAGTTGCTGTTCCCCGTTTAAGCAGAGGACTGTGATCTGTGAGCTTACCTCTGAATAAATAACCCTCTGTTAAATGCAGTTCTGAGCTAGTGTGGGTTTTCTCTTAAGCATTTGTCATCAGGCTGTGGTACACTGATAGGGCCGCCCTGAAAGCCCATTGGCTCCTGTGAAAGAAGGTACAGTTGGTGTCTACGGAATGGAAGACTCGGTCAGTTCTCTCTTCCTTCTTCTCCCTCCCTCTTGTCCTCTTTCTGCTTCCCTCCTCATTCCCTCTCTCCAGGGTTTCATATGACCCAGGATGACCTGAAGCTCTCTACGCAGAGGAGGATGGCCTTGAACTGCTGATTCTCTCTCCTCTGGCCACCTAGTGCTAGGATTGCAGCATGCAGCAATGTGCCTTGTTTGTGTGATGTCGGGTACTGAATCAAGGGTCTTGTGCATGTCAGACACTCTGCCAACTAAGCGTTAGTCCTCATCCCTAAGGCATGAGGCTCACTTGGGTTAGAGCAATCCTCTGAAGGATGATTGGATTTGGGATCTCTTTCAGGTTTCACCCCCAGCGTGTTTCTGTGTTTCCGGCTTTACAGGCGACTTCTGTTGCTAGTTGTCTGGATCTGTTCAATATCATCTTCCTGACATGCTGCTCAAAGACCTGAAGAGATCCCCACAAACAACAAAATAGAAAGGGGTTTTGCTCAGAAAAAGTAAAGGTTCTCTCTTTCTCATCTCTCTCTCTCATTCTCTCTCTCTCCATCCATCCTTCCATCCATCATCTATCTATCTATCTATCTATCTATCTATCTATCTATCTATCTATCTATCTATCTACCTATCTATCATCTATCCTTAGTCATGCATAAGCACAAGATGGTACATAAAGGAGTTTCCTTTAAATGCCACTCTGAGGACAGACTTTGCCTTACTGCACATACAGACATCTAAACCTGGTTCTCACCATATGGGCTCACGTCTAGTTCCCGGGTGTATTTAATGAGAAGCTAACTACATGAGGGAAGTTGGGAGAAGAGCGTGTGTAGGGTCCTTCTTGGTAATCTGCCCCCCCCCACCCACTGCTTTCCCAGGTTTAATTGTTACTGCAAAGGAGCCGTTGATTGGCGACTGTCATCTTGAAACCACACGTTCCGGGCTGTGCGAGAATGGAAGGCGAAGTTAGAGAGGAACGGCAGCATGGCTGAACTCAGCTTCATGTCTTTAAGAAGCTTGGAGCAGATGGCTCTCTGGAGCTGAAATGTTAGATCCTTGGGAAAATAGATTCAGCCCCAGCAGCCCTTGGTATTCATTTGCCGCTCTGATTAACATTGCCTGCATCGCACGGGCGTATTGAAATGTGGTGTTTAAGTGTGATCAGCTATTTTAACAGAATTTTTAAGCCTCTATTTGTTCATTACAAAGGGCTAAAGCATTCGCATGGGTACCGTCATTTAAATAGGAAAAGCGCGTCTGTGAGGTGTGGCTTTTCGAAAAGCCTGTGAATGGAAATTTACATTCTTTATTTCCAGGCATTCCGTCTTGAGATGCACTCTAGGACATAATTCACCCAAAGCAGCATGCTTTGCTGGGCCTCACGCTCCTGCGAGGGAGTTTTGAAATGGCACATTTGAAAAACAGACTTTCATGGCTAGGCAGGATGGCATGTTTGCGGTTCCGTCACCACAAGCTCTGCCTGTAGTCTGGGTGTTGAGCAGGGCTGAGGCCTCGAGAAACTCTCTAGTTCAGCCCGGTGCAGGGCTCCAGTCTCACTTCTTTCTATTCTATAAACAAAGCCCCCTGCATAACCGCTATGACACATCATCAATGGGCTTGCAGACGGTAAGAAACCCTTGCATTTCCAGACAGAGTCTGAGTCAATATTTTTATAATTTTCCAACTTGCACGATGCCGTGATTGTAGGTGTGGATCATTACCCTCATAATCACACTGTTAGGATCAACTTAGGACTTGTCAATAATTTTCCCTTTGATCCTGACACTTGTCTCCACACTCCCCATGTCCTAGGACACAGAGGTTCACATGCCTCACCCTGCAACACCATAGTATTCCTGTTACCATGGCAACCTCAGCCGGTTTAGAATGTCCCCAGCAGAGTTCAGTACAAGATCTGCATGTCTTCATCTGTCTACTTCAAGGAGTCCTAGTGACGGTTGATGGTGCGTGTTGTCCTCAGAGCCAGCTGGGACACTGAGTCACAGCGTCTGCTTGGCAGCCACAGGTGGAGACTGGAAATATCATAGTCTCCATCTGTGAGGTCAAGTTGACTTTTTACTCCCCAAGGAACATCAGTGAGCTGTCTGTGCTTTCCTGGACTCTTGATTTATGGTTATCTGATTAGTTAGGAGTCAGAAGCGGAAAGCCAGTACTCTCCTGTCCAGATCTTCTAGTGCCTGCCCAGGGGCAAGTCACACATGACCTGGGGACTGCTAATGGCGCTGTCTGAGAACCTGCTGACCTTTGTGCCCCAGGGACCTGCATGCCACATTTGATCCTGACCAGCCCCTAACTCCCAACTATTTCTGAATCTGCCTATGGTGGGCACGCTGCTTGTTCTTTCCTGTCACATCCTACAGTCCTGGTCTCTCGGGGCTTTTTCTTGCAATTTCTCCCTCTCTCAGGAACGGATCTGGGCTACCTGGCTGTTGGTATGTCTTGGATGATGCTGCAGTTCTCAGTTTTACATACAGTGTAGAGCCAGGGTGGTAGTCACGCCCTCTCCATTCTTTAGATCCAGAGTAGGGCATAGCTTTGGCCAGCAGGAAATCTATTCCCACGTTGGTGTCTACAAAGCTGTCTTTTGTTCCCTTCACTGGAGCTCCCACCTCAAAGATAAGCCTCTGAGGAGTTGAGGCCTGGCCCTGGGGAAGCACATGCTGGTTCTGTGTGGGTGGGTGGCCCAAATGAAACCCCCCATTGAAGTCCGTAGCCAGGCTGTGGGCTGTGGATAAAGCAATGCCAAACCAGTCCAGCCTATTAGACAAGCCAAATGTCATCGGTCATCGGTTGTTTCCTCCTCCACTCCCTACATACAGTCAGAAATCAAAGCTGCCCCAGGTTGAGCCTGCATGGTGTTGACACTTCCCATGGAGAAATGGCAGAGGCTCCAGTAAGCCTTGTTTTTTTTTTTAATCATTCTCTTCCCTCAAGGATCCTGTATGCCTAGAGGCACCCTGGAGATACAAGGGAGGCCAATGATATCCCCTTGTGAAATCCATCCTCCAAGATGCCTGCATCAGGTTACCCATTGGCCAGGTGTGATCAATGCTCTAGCTCTTGGCTTCATTGAAGCCTTGAACTGAGCCACCCTGATGGGCAGTTCCTGATAAAGCAGCCTGGGAAGTCAGTCTGTGTTCTCTACACTCGATCTCTCCCTGCAAAGGCAAGAAATGTCACAAAGACAGTACCCCCGCCCCCACCGAGTGATTCTATAGCACCTATATTGTTAGTTAGTTCCTTTTCCCCAACCAATTATCTCCACAGACCATTTGAAAACACTTGGTAGAATCAAACCCTCTAAAACAAAATGGAAGTGCTCATGACAAACACAGGGAGTCATGGGTTAGCTTATTTTAAGGAATTATGCGCCTAGATGTCAGCCTCTGGGAAATGGATGCTCAAAACACGTGGGCCTTGCACTGTTCTACCCACTTCCGGCATTGGCCAGTCAGGCTTAGGGCCAGCCCAGCCTGCCTGCCCTCCAGTCAGCCCTGTTTGGGCCAGCAACACTTTGGGTTACCAACCTAGCTGAGGGATAGGAAGACGTGCATTTTCAAGTCGCAGAATTGAGCAGATTCAGCATGCCACAATGTCTGAAATCCTTCACTCAGGTGGAGGGAGGCAAAGATGGTAAAGACAGCCTCCAGGCTTCTCTCCCGAGCGTCAACCCAACAGAGGCCCGGGAGACTCCACAGCTGCCAAGTGTTTCCATTAATCCGAGATCCTTGGGCTGCCATATTTGACTAAATTGTTTGGGTGATTGTATAATGAGTGCATTTTTCTTCCCTAATAACTGAGGCTGCTTTAATTAAACACTATATGGGCAAAATGCAAAACGACTGAATGACGGCAGCTTCCAATTATGGTCTGGAACATTCCCCTCACCTATATGGCTCCTGTTTCTATTGTGCTCATTAGCAATCTGCATTATAAGTTACACTGGTAAGCTCTCAGAATAAACACATGCCCAAACACCCATCAGCATTGTAGAGTTAACGGTCAGATTACCTAAAAGGTCAGAAGAAATTCTCAACTATTTTAACCAGCAGACGCTAGGACCTGAGAGGGACCAAAGCAAGAGTTAATGTATTTACTTTCTTTGTGGTAGTTCCTTTCACACATGGAGAATGTGTTATATACTGTGTGGCTGTAACATAAATTTGAGGAATGTCAGATGTATTTGGTAGACAAGAGAGCACATTTTGAGAGTGGTTTCCTATCTTGCTGTTATGCCTTAGGTAACATGTACCCTGCTGCTGTTTGATCTATACACATCTCTGACCCGTTGTACTGGAGAACTGAATGAGGGTAGCCTCCCATGCTCTCTGGGTTGGGGGGGAAGGGACCTCGAACACAAATTCTGACCCAAGTACATGTGGAAGGTGGAGACATGTTAGGTGATATATTGGAAGAATGGAGCCTTTGGGAAAAAGTGGAAGTATGAGATGATCACGAGCAAGTGAAACAATCTGGGGAGATACGTGGTGTGTAAACATGTTAGCAGGATAAACACGACGACCTGAGTTCAAATCCTCAAGTGCACATAAAATCCATATGGATAGTGGGAGTATCTGTAAGCCCAGCCCTGCTATAAGAAGATGGGGGGTAGAGAATGGAGATGCTTCAAAAGCTTGTGGGCCACCTACTTTGGTGAACACAGTAGAGAAAGCAAGGAGACCCAGATTCAGATAAGCACAAGGTGAAGGCCAACACCCCAATACCCAAGGTTGCCCTCAGACCTCCACATGAGTGTTGTAGCATGCATGTGCCCATGGTCACACATGGCACACACACACACACACACACGCACATACACACACACCACTAAGCACATAAGGCAGTATTGTGATTGACTACTATGTGTGGCATTCTTTAAAGTTGCTTTGCTCTTACTTCCAAACACTGGTTCCATTCTGTCTTCTAGAACAACAAGGAATTATGGAGACTACTCCTCTTTGTAGTAGCTCCCCCAATTATCTACACTCAGCAAGTAGACCAGATGGCACAGCTGTTGGCTCGCGCATCTGGCACTGGGCAGTTAGACCTAGAAAAAGTGAGAACTCTGTGTGGCTGTAGGGGTGTTGTGAATATCTGCTCTGCTGTCTGGGCTTTAGAGCACAGTCTATAGCAGGAGGCAACAACTGTGTCCCACAATCCTGAAAGGAAACTGTAGCACTCATGGCACAGAGTAAACAGATCATACATGCTAGTTACTTCTTATCCAAAGATGTTTTATTAGGCTAAAAAGATAGCAAAATCTTGATTCGCAGTTCCACTGGAAGAAACAGGTGTGTAAATATGAAACACAGACATAAATACAAGAGTGTCTGCGTGTGCTGACAGAGATTTTGTGTGCACCGAGGTTGGAACCCGTCATTGGCAATCTTCCCAAGATCAACCAATACCTCCTTCCATACTCCAGGGACATGCACCTCACTGAAGAGAGGGTCTCTTGCTCTTCCTCAGTGGGTCACTCCTGGGGCTGGATCTGGTTCTCTCAATCTGAATCCTTCCAGAAGTTAACAGGCCTATACTCTATGTTAACCTTTTTCCAATCATGGCACCCGGTACTACTGTCCTTCCTGACCACACAGGCGTTGGAGGAATTTTGCCCACATAATGACTTGCAGCTGGAGTTTTGAATCCTTTGATGATCTAAGTTACTACGACAGGAAAAGAACAAATGAATATCGATAAAAGAAAAAGTTTCTTTTAGGACTGGAGCAGCTAATAATAAACGGCTTCCAGCTGCTAACCGCACAGACCCTGGGGTACGCCCACGGCGTTATTCACCGGAGACAGCTTCAGGGTAGGCTTGGAAGCTGTGGCCCCTACTCTGAGGGTCAGGCTCAGAGTGGAAGGTGAGGGAGTAAGTGTGAATTAAATAGAGGGAAACATGGGTAAGGAAGTTTCAATGCTTCGTTCCAGACACGGACTGGGGAGAGTGAGAACATGGAAACGTGATGGGGAAAATGGAGCGGGCACGGCAAAATGCTGAGTCAAAAGTGTTAGGGATGACACAGTTATTTAATTAATATCTCAGACAGCAAGTCTCTCATTCTTACCTGTGATCTTCCACAGCCAACTAACTGTCAAATCCTGTCCATTTGACCAACTACCCTCCCTTCCTGTCTAGTTTAGGATAGTCTCATTTTTGTTCCTTAATCACTAGAGTAACCTTCTAATTAGTTAATTTAGTTCCTATTTTGCCTACTTAACAAATTGCCACTCGACCGGCAAATTGCTACTTATGGAATTCAGCGTCCTACAAAATAAGAGTTTAGATAACTGGGGTCTTGAGTATACCGTCAGCATTATGTGTTTCACGCTAGCCAACCTTCTCATTGAAGAAATATTACCCAAGCAGTGTTCAAAGACCTAGCCTTGCTTATGAAGCTCAGATGGGGCCTGAATTCACTGTGTAGTTCAGGGTGAACTCTCAGTCCCTGGCTCAGCTTCTCTAGGTTCTATGTGGACCACCCCTCTCTTCTCACACCCAAAACATGTCATCCTGAGCTGAGAAGTTTTAGCTTGTCCATCCTCTCAAACAGTTGCTGTTTTTGTATTGAGAACATAATCAGAGTTCTGTCCTGCATCTCTTGGTTTGTATGACACAGGATTTCTCACTCTGTGCTTTTATTGATTTAAAAAGTAGAATTATTTTACTCTTAATTATGTTTACACAGAGATTATGTTCATTAACTATTTAATAATTATTGCCCAAATAGTTTATCTATTATGTCAATATATGAGTTATGCTTGCATTATGTGTCTGTGAGTGCAGGTACCTAATGAGTCCAGATGAGGGCGCCAGAGTCTGTGTATATATAAAGTGTAATTAAGGAATCACATGGTAGCTCTTTTTTTTTTTTAAATTTTGAGAAGCCCCTAGTTTTCCATGATGATGATGGTGCATTAATTTATGTTTCCCTGAACAAAACATGAGAGTTCCCTGTTTTCCACATTCCTACCAGCACTTGCTCTTCTGTTCTTCTGGCTAAAGCCACTCTTACCGGTGTGAGAGCACATCTCATTGTGACTTTGACTCACATCTGTCCAGTGATTAGAAGACCCGCTGGACAAAGCAGAGAACCTGGAGATAATAAACCAGTGACGCACAACTGAAGGGTTTTGACAAAGACACTCAGAGTATATGTGTAGACAAGAATATTCTCCTTAATAAGAAATGCTGGGAAAACAGAAAAGCTACATGCAGAAAAAAAGGGACTAGAGTGCCCAGCTTCTATCATAAAAGAAAAATGAGTTCAAAATACATTGAAGACTGAAATGCAAAATGTGAAGAGCATGTGGAGAGGCATTGGGACCACTGGACTCCGGAAACGGTGTTCTGATTAGTCCCAAAGCACAGGCAACCAGGACAGAGGAGAAAATAGTGCTGTGAGTGAGACACTTTTGCAGGAGGGCATGCTCAGAACACTGAAGGAACGACCCAGAGAGTGGGAAGATATCTGCAAAGTATATATCAGATGTGCATCGAAACAGAATATTCCAGAAACACGGCAACAGCTAAAGCAAAGCAAATAACAGAGCGAGAGATGGGAAGAGAGACCTTCCCAAGAGAAGATGTGTGTCAGGTACAGAGGCATTCTCTAATTCTCTATCATTGTCAAATTTGTGGCCCCCTTTTTCATTAATTATTGTTTATATCTTCCTACTATTTTTAAAGTATATTGAAAAAATAATAAAGAAAAAAAACTTCCTAAAAATTGTCAGCAAGTTTAAAATAAAAAGTGGTTTTTATGAATATTGTCTATGTCAGGATTCAGATTTGTTCTGAGTGATTCTGCAGCCAAAATAAAATACAAAAATGTTCATAAGATGACAGAAGTCTGGGTTGTCATCTGTCAACCCTGCTATTAACTTTTTTCCTCCCCTAAAAATTTGTTGATATTGTTTATTCCCTAATACACTTACTGTAGAAACATGAAGTTAGTCCCCTTTATCAAAATAAATATTACATTAATAGATTATATGTATTGGAGCTCATAGACAGAGCAGTTGCGAGCTAAAGAAAATAATAAACAGTTTGTTGTTAACTCTTGGTTGGAAAACTACGCAAGGAGATAGCTGGAAAGCTAGCCTCATAACTAATAATTTTAATGCTAATCTAATGCATGGTTTCCTGTATATTATGACCACTCAATGGGTAGTCATGGAATTAGCAGTCAATTTCAGCTTTCTATCATGATAAATTCTGCCTTCTCACCTTTGAGCAAGGACCCTACTGAATACAGATGGGAGAGTACAGTTTTGGAGGCTGCGCACATGCGTGTTCAAGAACTGAGGAAATTAGAAGTAGAATGGACTGGATCAGGTGGGGGCAGTGATGTGGGCCATCACGGTGGCTGTACTGTGACGAGTGTCTTCACTCTGTAGGAGGCAGACTTCTTTCTCCCTCCCTGCACTTGGCCCCACCGGTGGCTCCACCTGACGGGCTTCCATCCTCACCTGCCGTGGAAATCATAACCGAAACTTGCTACCTGATTGCCATGCACATTGCTTGGGATGAACACACCCATGGGTATCTATGCGGCCTGGTATGAAGGAGCGGCCATCTCTATGTGCCTGGGTGGAGAAGATAACAGAGAAACTGTCTTCAGAACCCCACTGAAGCATGACCGGTAGTCATGAAAGGATGCTCACAGATACCAGGAAAATAAGGTGGGAGGTCGTCCTTAGCGGACCCACCAGAAAGACCTAAGTGGTGAGACCTTGGAATCAGGAGTGAATCATGAAGAATTCAGGGCGGTGGCATTCCAATCAGATTCAGCAGAAGCTGCCAAGTCTAAAGAGCACCCTGGAGGTGGTTAGGAAGGAGGAGGAAGGCACATGGGAGAAGCTGGCCATATGGAGTGAGGCGGCCAGGTAGCGGCTTCTATGCCTCAGAGGACAGGAGCAGGCTGTCCTGCTTGGCTTGTTCTCATGCCTGTTCCAGGAGTGAGGGACAGAGGCAGGGAAGGTGGAAGAAAGGTCAAAGCAGAGTCCTGACATGGAGAAGACAAAGCCTGGAATCTAAGAGACCTGGCCAGGATGAGGCTCTCTAGTGTGTTGGAGTCACTGCCACCCGAGCCTGGCTGCCTACCAAACTTTGGTCCTGGCTGGGACCAAAGAAGAGTGTGTAGGATCTGGCACTGCACTGCGGGGACAGTTAGAGGCAAGAGAGACCCTAACCACACACACCAAGTCCTGAGTGGGTGGATCAGGACGCAGGTACAGGTGTGTGCTATTATCTATTCTAATGATTCAGCGTGAGCCAAACAGAACTAGACACAAAGCAAAGCCTTGATTCCATGTCCCTGAGGTTAAAATGTGGGGGAACACTGGGCTGTAGAAGCCACGAGGAAGTGGAGACTTTCCACTGGAAGGTAGATTCTCAGGCTGTGAATTGCAGTATGTCTTGGCAGCTTGATGCTGGTAGGGTGGCTAGGAGGGGCACCAATCCTCCCCTACTTTGTTTTCGAGAAAAGTGGCCTTCCCAGGGCAGACAGAAGGCCAGGGAGTATTGTGGGATTGTGCTTAGTTACACGAAGGCCATTGCTATGAGGAAGGACATAGGTGGAGGTGACAATGATTGGGGGCTGAAATGGACCTTGATTTCCCATGAGGAGCGAGGTGAGTATATTACTTTAAGGTCTCGGCTTCAGAGGACTCGGGGAAGATTTGAATCTAGTGAGAAACCAGCCTGACTCCATTTTATCAGGAGCCATTTTGGAGACTCTAGCTAAATAAGTTTCTGTTTACTGTGTTTTGGAATTGGGCTGAACCCCACTGTGTAACCCCAAGTTGCTCTCTCTATACCAGACGTTCCAGAAAGATTTCTTTAATGGCTTTGTAACCTCCTGGTCTCGTTCTGTAACCACACTTGCTTGCAAAATCGTTCCCCCAGCAGTTTTGCCCTGGACCAAGGAAACGGGAAATTAGCTTAATACCGTTCCCTTGAACTCCATCTTAGGGGGAGATGGTGCTGGCCCAGCTCTGCTGTGCACACAATAAAGCTTGTCCTGACTTGGTCATAATTTGTGGTCAGTAGTGTTTCTCCCTGGTTTATCTCCGTGGGATTAACACGGAGCAAGGCCATGTTCTAAAGGCAGGCACCTTGACTCAATTTGAAGACATTCTCTGCCTTCAGATTGCAATGTAAATCTATCTCTTTACTCTTTGTTTGCAAATCCTGCTTGAGTTTAAAAGTTTAACTGTGGGCTGTCACAGTCTGAAGTAATGATGCCCCAAATCTAATAGTCTTACAAAGATTTAGTAAGCAGTGGCTCTATGCCCCCTTTAGCTGCTTTTCACAGCAATGGAGTATGAGAATCCGCTTCTGTGGGGAGGCTGGTGCATGCCCATGGGCCGGCGACCCTCACCATTCTTCCCAGGGTATGGTTTATGCCTAGGTTTCTTGATACCTTCAAAATGAAGGAAAGACCTGTCTTTCCCTGTGGCGCCGTTTAGGAATTTGAGCATTGTTATTTATGATTAAGTGATATTAAATGCTATTATAATCCTTAGCTCTCTGTTGAGCCACGGGATCCCGCTGAACGTTGTTTGAATGTTTCCTGCGAATGTGTTAAGCTGACACGAGTGGTCATTTCCAAGGCATGGGAATTTCACTTGCTTAGAAACCTCGAGTGGAGGACTGTCCGTCCAAGCAGCTCTACTCTGTAATGGTGAAATTGTCCGTATAGCAGGTAGCTTTGCCCCCCCTAGGGAAGCCTGGAGGAAGCTGTACTACAGCGGCAGCTGCTTTCTCCACAGCACAGCCTGGATTCCAGGAGGCACCTTTTCAGCCATGACTGAGTCCAGCCACCTAAGCAGGACCTTTCCCTGTCACCCGACAAGATGCTCGTGGCAAGCCATTTTCACCCGGGCCAGAGAGTTGCCACTTCCCCAATGGTCCAGGAGGAGACCTGTGATTTATGCAAACACAGTGCTTCTTTTCATGAAGTGCAGGGCATTGATTGATGCAGATGCTCACGTGTCCTCTTGGGGTCTCATGAATGGGCTGTTTCTCTCCCCTTGAGTCCGTCAGGAGACAATCTACTTCAATGCTTTGATGTCATAGCATTCTGTCCAAAAAAAGATATTTCTTGAGTGCCCTTTTCTTTGCCCGATTGAGATTTTTATTATAAGCAGAGGGAGCCGAGCTGTTAACACAAGCAGCAGCAGCTGCTGGTGAGAACCGTAGCAGCTGTGTGGTGTGGGGGCAGCTCCAGAGTCCCAGAGTGGCCGGGGCAGACTTGATGGACAGCAGAGACCGTGAGGGACGGTGCTAGCAGATTAGCCTGCAGCTGCTGACTGCTTCTTAGGGCTGGAGATGGCCCTGGATGCTAACTGAGGGGTTTCTGACCCTCACACCTCACATCCACAAGCCCCTGTGTTAACCAGCTAGATTTATACAACCCTGTGGCTTCTAAGACTTGATGTCATACCCCTTTAGTTCTCCAGGCTTGGAGTTGTAAGCTTTGAGTTTGTCAGGCCAGGCTGTAGGGTTCCGTACTTGAGCGTCCGTGATTACTAACTATGGACCAGCCACTCTGTGGCTATTGTGATTTTCACCTGAGCAGAGCAGAAAGCCTGCTGCAAACTCTATTTAGTATATTCCCTTTCCCCGTGTTTGTGTGTGTGTGTGTGTGTGTGTGTGTGTGTGTGTGTGTATGTATGTGTGGTGTAAGTGTAGGGGATGAACTTACTTGTGAGGCTGTAGAGGTCAGAGTCTAGAAGTTTGGACGTCTTTCTCAATCACTTCTCCATCCGATTTATCTAAGTATCTATCTGTCTATCTATCTATCTATCTATCTATCTATCTATCTATCTATCTATCTATCTATCTATCTATCTATCATCTGTCTATTTATTTGAGGCTGGGTCTCCACCAGAACCTAGAGCACCCAGGGTCTATCTGTCTGGGCACCCAGTGCTAGGGTTCCGAGTATGTGCCATTATATTCAGCATTTTATGTGGGTGCTGCAGATCTGAATTTTGCTCCCAATACTTGTGCAGCAGGTACTTTACACATTGAGCCGTTTGTTCCAGCTCATGCTTGCTGTATTGTGTGTGTGTGTGTGTGTGTGTGTCTGTCTCTGTCTGTGTGTGTATATGACTATGTGTCTGTTTGTGTGCTTGTGTGTCACAGACCATGTGCGGAGGTCAGAGGACAAACCACACGTTTTTCTCTCAAGTAGGTGATGACAAAGGCCCGTTGGCCACTGCATCCACCTCACACAGCATTGTGTTTGGTTTTACATGGGCTCTGGAGATTCAAACTCAGGTCCTCACTCTTGTACATGTGTAATTTATCCACTGAGCCATTTCCCAGCCTGCACTTGGCTTTATAATGTGGATCCTGGGACTTGAACTCTGATCATCGTGCCTGTATGGCCAGCTCGTTACCAACTGAGCCTGCTCGATATGTCTTTAAAATGCGAGTACCGCCGTCTGCTTTGTCTCTCTGTCTCTAACATGACCTCATCCTGCCAAGTCATCTCCAGAGCTCAGCTTTGAGTTGTTTCTTCTTTCAAACATGTCTCATCCTTTCTACGGGACCAACGCCCGTTCACCACCTCCTTTAGAGCCCGCTCATCCCATATTTTAGGCTTCTTCTCTGTTTCATTATGTGTAGCCTTTCAAATTTCCCACTGTGTGTAAAAAAAAAAAATCACCTATTTTACAGGGGAAAACAGCTTGTTTTATTCGTTCTATCCCTGAGGCCTGACATGTTATTAGATCCTTTGTGCTTACTGGGAAAGGAGACTTCCTGATACCCACGGAGAAAATGCAAACAGAACTTGGGTTTTCCCTTGAAGACCTCAAAATCTCAGGGTAAAAGTCACAATCGGAAGTGATTAAATGACAACACAATACAGCCAATCATGGGCGCAAGATTACTGACTTCTGAAGGACAGCGCAAGCCCCCAAAGTCTAGAAATCACTCATTTTGTTCCTTATTGTGAGGGACACAGCAGGGAGCCCATGCATTTTGCTGAAAAGTGTTGAGGGGGTCTTTGGAAAGGATGGGAGGTGGAGAGGAGATAGGGCTGCAGCCGGGCATCAGCCATTGGGAGTCTGCATTTGCTACACTCACTAGCTGCCCGGTAGGAAGGTGATCTGCCTTCACAGCAGGAAGGGGCATTGGTGTTCGGGAGGGGTGCGTGAGGAGAGTCTCTGCCAATGATAGCCATCCTCCTCCTGTCCAGTGTTGACACAGTGTATGTTGTCTGGTTTAGTCCTATGGCATGGTGAGCTCATTAGAACACACGTCATTGATTCTGATCTATAAGGGGCAGGCAGATGCAACCACAGAAAGATGTGTTGTCATAGGGCAGTGGTTTTCAACCTGTGGGTCATGACCCCCACAGGAGTCCGATATCAGCTAGCCCACATATCAGACATTTACAATAAGATTCATAATAGTAGCAAAATTATAGTTATGAAGTAGCAATGAAAATAATCTTATGGTTGGGGATCATCACAACAAGAGGAACTGTATTAAAGGGTCACAGCCTTAGGAAGGTTGAGAACCACTATCACAGAAAAATCTATACAAACAGCTTCATTTTAAAATTGTTTTTATTGAGCTCTATAATTTTCTCCACTCCCCTCCCTTTCCTCCTCTCCCCTTCTACCCTCTCCTATGATCCCCAAGCTCCCGATTTGCTCAGGAGAGCGTGTCTTTTTCTACTTCCCAAGTAGATCTGACCCATGTATGTCCAAAGAGCTTCAATTTTGCACCATTTTCTGGTCTTGTTATTGCAGAATACATCTTCTGATCGGGGAAATGACCAGGGAATGTTACACAGGCAAGGTTTGGGACGCACACCGCGCATCTTCATGCTGTTGGAGAACAGCACGAGGTTAGATCATCTTTCCTGCTAGGCCCCTGTTCTAAATAATTTCTCTCTGTCGTCGCGACAAACACGTGACAACTTAGGGAGAGGGAGAGATGTGTCTTAGCTTACGCTTCCGGGTCATAGTCCTCCACTAAGGGAAGTCAGAGCCGGAGCTCAAGGCAGGAAAACGGGAAGCAGGAAGCATGGATGGAGACTCAGGTTCTTGCTTAGCTAGCTCTCTTTCCAGCCTCCGACCACCTACTGGGGGATAGTCCCGCCTACAGGGGCTTGGGCTCCTCTGCACTAATTAACAGCCAAGACAATCCCCCACAGACCTGCCCGCAGACAACCCGACTCCTTTTCCAGGTGGTTCTAGGCTGTGTCAGGATGACAGTTGAAGAAGACACACACCATGACCATGATGAGTTTGACATCCTGTATGCTCCCTAGAGAGTACATGTGCTTTGTTGCCATGACTTACTTCCTAGAGCCAAGTGTCTAAAGCCAACTCTACTGTAACAATCAATGCTGCCAGTAGATGGTGATCTTGCCCTATGTTTGGGGGCTGTGCAGGCGCTTGGCCAGACAGCCACAGTCAAGAAGCACCCTGTTTGAATCATGTATATTATTATTATTCTAAACACTGGCAACTCTGTCTAAGGAAGCGAAGAAGGAGAAAAAAAGGTCCTTTCTGGTTTAGCAGCGTGAACGGTCGCAATAATGAATGGCCAGATGCGCCGACCTGTGTGTTCTGAAGTAGCTGGGTATGCGAGGAGCGGCCTGGGGGCAGTTCTTTGCTTTCCGCATGTTAAGAAGTCAATCCTCCCTTACCTCTTCAATTTAACAGCTCGATGGTGACATTTAAACCCATCCGTGTAGTCTATCCAGAAACCATGGACAACGGATACCTTGGAGATTCTCAATGTGTATTACCCTCATCTCCATGGTTTCCAGGGTCTCATAGATTAACATCCAACCTTAGACCCCACTGGAAAGCTTGTGGCTTCCTTTCTACATCATTCGGACCTCAGTCAAAGCAGTGGGTTTGCTCTTTATGAACGCTCCCCCTTCGGGAGGATATAAAAAGGAGAGACTTGCTGACCTGGATCTGTGAGGGCAGAAGTCGCCATGCCTCCAGGCCTGCTGGAGTGGGGATTATTAACTGGCAAAAACTACTGACCAAGACATCTTTCCTTCAGGGACAGCCCAGACTGGGGGTGAGTCATGAGAAGGTTCCACATTAGATTGTGCTTAGTCCTTGGTCAGACTCCCCCTCTGCCTGGATGGGACTACTCCCAGCTTGCAGGCCTCAGTTTTCTTGCCACGCTGGGAAGCATCTCGTCCCTCTCAGGCTGTGGACACTTCTGATGACAGTCCCCAGTCCTCTAAAGTCCCCATGTTATCCCCAGGAAGGGCCTTCTCTAGTTTGTATTTCTGCAACAGAGCCAGTGCTTCTGGTACCATGGGAACTTCCCCGTCTGGCAGGCATTCGGAAACCCATGTGGAATGACTGTTAAGTATTCTGCTTGAAGGCTTTCTATAGAAATTTAAAAAAATTATGTGTGTGTGTGTGTGTGTGTGTGCGTGCGTGAATGCATGTGTGTGTGCACATGCGTGTGTGTGCGTGTGTGTGTTTGTATGTGTGCGCGCACGTGCGTGCATGAGTGCATGTGTGTGTGCGTGTTTATGTGTGCGTGTGTGTGTGTGTGTGTGTGTGCGTGCGTGAGTGCATGCGTGTGTGCGCATGCGTGTGTTTGTGTGTGTGTGCGTGTGCATGTGTGTGGCTTTGTGGAGTTGACTCTCTCCTTTCCCATTTACATGTGGGTTCTGGGGCTCAAACTCTTGTGCATCAATCCCTTTCCCTGGGGAACCAACTTGCAGGCCCAGGCTTCTCTGTAGAAGTCAAGCTGTAGAACACCAAGAGATGCTCTGTGTGTACGGAGACACCCTAGGGGAACACGTTTCCTGCTAGGGATTGAGGTCAGCAGCGCAGAGGAAAGCCATGGCCCAGCTCAGTAATAGCAAGGCCTTTTGGGGGGAACCGATATGTAACGCCTTCTCTACAGAGCCTTATAAATGTCTTACTAGCAGTACCTTGGTCTGCCAGGAGATCGCCCTGCTGCTGTTGTCATTTTCAGACAGGACGCTGCCCTGATGACAAGTCACTAATTGCCCTTTGCAAAGCCTGAGACACATGCAACCAAAGCTCAGATGCTTCAAAGGTCACAGGTCAGCTTCTCAGAGGACTGACCTAAGACAAGCTGTCTTTCTCACGAGCTGCCTGACTCCAGGTGTCCACAGTACCCCACCTGCTGTGTCCAACAGACCAGTCCCTGGTATTCAAGAGGTCATTTTCCTAGAAACCCCGCCTTCCATGATATAATTTTTTAACAATTTATTTTTTATTTTAGGTGCATTGGTGCTTTGCCTGGACGCCTCAATCTGTGTGAGAATGTCAGATCTTGGCGTTAAGGACAGTTGTTAATGTGGGCTGCCATGTGGGTGCTGAGACTTGAAACCAGGTTTTCTGGTAGGGCAGTCAGTGCTCTTAACTGCTGAGCCATTTCTCCAGCTCCACCTATGATGTTTGGAAGGTTTGAAAGAAACTGCGCAAAAAAAAGGCACATGTATTTAATAAATCTCTCTTGTGTTGTCCGATGTGGTCTGTAGACTGATTTTTCTTTGGGCCACCAGCTCACAAAAAACGACATGGAGACTTGATAATTATGAAAGCTCGGCCTATAGCTTAGGCTTATTATTAATTATGAAAGCTCAGTCTATAGCTTAGGCTTGTCCCAGTAGTTATTATAACCTGACCCATTTCTAGTTATCTACGTGTGGCCCTGTATCTCGTGGCTTTTACCTTTCCTGCTGAATATCTTCTGTCTCTGCACGGTGTGATCGAAGCACACCTCACAACAGCAGTCATCTGAGCAAAACGGTCCCCATCTTTGGCTGATGAGCTGTACCTGCTCAGAAGAGATAGTTGAGAGCTGGGCCTGCAGATTATTAGTAATTCCCTCATAGAAAATACAGGTAGGAAGGGTCACTGGATTTGAGCCACTTCTCCTGAATGTTGGTGTGCAAATTCTTCCCAGATTGCCCTTGGCCTTGGGGTTCCAGGCTGCGGTATACTATATAGGCTGGGGAAAGTAGTCTCTGCAGTTATAGGGAAGCCATCACCTATGCTGGCTTGGGCCCACCCAAGCTCCTGTGATCAAATTCTCATCCACGCTCTGTGAGTAAACTCCACAAAGGAGCTAATGGGCTCAGCGGGGTGAACTGTGGTGGGATCCTGTTTGTTTATCGTTGGGACCTTGTAAGGAGGAGGCAGGTGTTGTTTACCTCTCTCCAAGGAAGGATTTCTCCTCTGTAAGGAGGTAGGATGGATTCTGCCGGATCCCGCTCTTCCTCCCCTTTAGAGACTGCCAGTGCCTTGTTGCCTGTTGTTGAAGAGGATCATGTGCCATGCAGCCAAGCTTGGCGTTGTGGTTGTATAGTTGGTTGTTCTTGGTGAGTGTGGTGGCTGATTTGATTGTGGGTGTTTTGGTGCACAGCGTTGACTTAGAGTAGATGTGGAATTGACAACCTGCTCTCCAAAGCAATCTTATGCCGGCTGCAGGAAGTTTGGGAGACTGCTTAGCCATTTAGATAGACGTTTAATTAAAGGTGCAGGACCCGCAGTATCGAGAGTGGTCATTGTCCTAATTCAGCTTTGACACTCATCATGGCAGGTTGGGTCTTCACAGAAAGAGCTTCCTCAGTCTTCCCCAGGAGCTTAGCTGGCTCCACTGAGGACAAGCTCAGATAGTTCAGATTTCTAACCCTGGCCACAGACTCCTTTCCTGCCTCTGTCTCTGTGTGGGCACACTGTCGACTGCTGCTGATTGATCTTGTCACTGTGGAGTTTCGTGTATTGGGCACAGTTTAATCACACAGCCTGGATTCGTTTTATACTTGGCTGACTGTGAAAACAGGCTGAGGTAGAGTGATCGTGTTGGCCCTGGTTTCTCTTGACCGTAAGACGGATTTGTATTTATCTTTATCTGTAACACTTACCCAACCATAGGCATTTGTTAAGGTGTTATGAATTAGTCTATAGATATTCACACTCTTTTGGTTCCAGGCCAAGGGTTCACACTAGAAACCAATGCCTGTGCACGTCTCCCTGGGTCAATGTTCGCATGTGCAGTGAAGGAATCTTGCATTTGGTCTGTCCCTGTGAATAACACCGTCTGCAGAGCTGATGCAGGCTCCCCCCCACACACAACTCCTCACCTCTGGGAGGATGTTCTGTCCCTGGAGGAACAAGATAGATTGTTGTTATTATTGCAAGGTCAGCCATTACTATATTTCTAGAAACAAATTCTCAACTACTTGAATAATAAATTAATCTGTCCCATCTGAGGAAACAGAAACAGGTGTATGGAAAGGTTGACTGTCACATGTGATATGCAGAACCCATGTACTCCAGTCTTGGGGGGCTTAGCCCTCTCTGCTTAAGAGTACAGAAGTGGTATAGAATTCTATAGGTCTAAAATGACCATTTACAAAGAAATGTTATAAAAACAAACATTCTCATTTCTCAAACGAGCATGCTGATGGGTCTGCCTCTGGAGATAAACGAAGCACACCGCAAGCCCGGCCTCCCTTTGCTGGCTTCTGAAAGTAGCTGCGTGTATGGACCCAGCACATGTTAGGATTCATCCAGCTTTAGCTGGCATCCCTTAGAAGTAGAAAACCACCTCGCTTGAGAGCACAGGGGTGATGCAGAATGTGTCAGCTGGGGGGAGGAACACAAGTCAAATAATCCCAAAATAACCCTGAATAGAGTATTCTAAGGTTTTTCTTTATTAAAAGGGAGGTCACAGATCACAACAAAGAAATAGAAATGGGGTTCAACTTCCAGGCTCATGAGAAGAAGAGCCCGAGCGAGTGGGATTATGGTTTTTGGTACCCCAAATCATGCCTTAACCTGGTCTAGCCTCTTAAAGGCCATTGGCTGAAGGAGGTTCCCCATCACAGGGGAGTTGTCCTGTGTATCAGGGTGGGGCACCTATGTCCTGATTCTGGACTGGTGGATGAGTTTCCTCATTGAATCAATGACATTCGGCCTCTGGCAGACATGAATGAATGAGTTAATAGCCACAAGAAATGACATGGGCAATGACAAAAGGCTCAAATACATGTCCCTGCTAAACTGCACTGTACACATTACTTGGTTGGCATGGGGATTTTAGAAACAGGGCATTGGGCCATCTCAGTAGAGATATCCTATACTTAGTTGGATGTTTCCCCTTAGAACAGGTGATCTGAAAGCTTGGAGGAGCTTACCACTCCTCACCTGGGACAGCCTTTGGCCAATCCCTGTGGAAGCTGAGCCAAGAGAACCTAGGTTAGAAGCTGAAAGCATCACTAAACAAATTGGGTAACATTACATGATTCTGGGTGCCCACAGTTGTCTTTAGCGTCTCCCATTGGTGGACTCTCTTTATGTGGAAATGACTTTTATAGAGTTGTCTGCTGTTGGCCCTGGCAAAAGGGACATGATGGACATGGGCTGGATTTGTTTGTCTTAAGGGGAGGGTGTGTGTGTACATGTTTATGTGTACGCATGCATGTGGGTATGTGGGCATGTAGAATTCAATGCCTGATGGTTTCTTCAACGAGTCTTCACTTCATTTTTTAAAATTATGATATTATTTTATGTATGTGTGTATTATGCCTGTACATATGAGTCAGAAGGGGGCACCAGATCCCCTGGGACTGGAGTTGTAAGTTATAAATAGTGCCATGTGGATGCTGGGAGACAAACCCAGGTCCCCTGCAAGAACACTGCTCTTACGTACTGATATTGAGTCCACTCTCCAGCTCCTTCGCTTCCTTTTTTTTTTTTTTTTTTTTTTGACTCATGATCTCTCACTGAACTTTGAGCTCACTGATTCAGCTAGACTGGGTGATCAACAAGTTCCAAGGATCCTCTTGTCTCTTCCCTTACCAAGGAAGAGGTTACAAAGGCACTATGCCACGCTGGCTTTTGACAGGTCCTCACGATTTTGTGGCAAGCACTTTACCCATGTAGTCATCTCTAGTTCTCACTAGAGATGTGTTTTTTACCTAAACCAGCGACTCCATCCATAGATATAAGATGATGCCCTTGCTACTCAAGTAGCCATTTAGTCTACTCAAGGGAGAAGAGTGACATACGCGAGTCTCCTGTGTTCCCGGGCATCTGGGACTGTGGTGACAGTGTCATTTGTGTCTGCTGGCGTGTAATTGCAGAGGTTGATTGGCACTGGTGTGTTCTCCCTGTATCCGGAGCCCTAATGCTCCCCTAAATTGGAATGAGCAAGCTGTGGCCTAGACTAAATCATTTCTGGAAACCTTTTGTTCTAGAACACAGGTTCCAGCCCTCCTTTTAGCAGGACTTCAAGGAGGCTGTCTGCTTCCTGGAGTCCTACATGCAACCCTGAGATCGGGGGTTCTCCAATTAGAATGCTCGGACTCTCAACAAGAACAGGTTCTTTCTAAAATGTGTTTTTGTTTCTGTGAGCGAATTTCTCTCACGCATTAGAAAGACTAATTACTTTACAAGCAGTAATCCGCATGCAAATATGCCTTCCCCCACCACATATTTTTAGCTTCTTAGGTCAGCGCTCCTCACACTGGAACCTAAAAATACATTCCCAGAATTCCCTCTGTTTTCTGCAGAGGCGGAGCAGCGTTCAGACCTGAGAAGTAGCTCTGATAGAGTCCAGCTGTCTCCCTCCAGGCTCCCTGCTGAGGAAAATTCCAAGCCTACAGGAGCCTGGCTCCCTGCAGGCTTCCGTGTGCCCACTCCTGCCTGGGCTGGCATCACTCTAGAGTACCCCCATGCCTTTTCTTAGTTGTTGTGGACTTCTTTGATCAGAGATCTTTCCATCGACTCCTGGAGGGGGCATTTGCGTCTCTTCCTTGCAGACACACACCATTTTATACTGCCTGCCCATTTCTGAGTCACCGTTAGATAGAAGTGTTTCTCTTAGAGTACCTGGACCAAGGAACAGGTGTTGGCCCAGTAGATTCAAAAGGACAGGCCTCTTTGGATCTCTTGCTTTATCCAGTAGCATTAAAGGGCCATCTTTCATATGGACCACAACGCCTGAAGGCCTCTTAAAGCTCACTGCCCTATTTCTAGCAAAGTCTTGCTATCTCTCAGGATACAATATGCAGAGTTTCCTCTAGAAACACTGGCCAAAGTGAATGGATTCTGTAGTCAGGGCCCCGTAGAAAGTCCAAAGAGCTAGAGTATGACTCACACAATTGTTCACGGAGTCTGAGAAGCCCCACAGTGTGTCACCTTCAGTCTAAGTCTCAGGAGGGCAGGGGATATGATGGGACTCATGGTCACCTTTCAGTCAGGAGCTCTGGTGTCTGAAGATAGCAGATGGAGGTCTCCTGGTTACAGGGTGGCGTTACTGGGTCCTCCAAGAGTTGAGTGAAGCCTGTCCTCTTGGTGAGTATAGTCGTCATCCAGTCTGTGGGTTCAGAGACAGGAAGATTTCTGGAGCTTGGTGGTGAGTTAGTGTAGTGTAGAGTGGTAAAGCCCCAGGCAACAGTGAGAGGGTGAAAAACCCAGTCTTTTTTTAAAAATTGTTTTTATTGAGCTATATATTGTCCCCATTCCCTCCCCACATCTCCCCGCCCCCATTCTACTCTCTCCCATGATCCCCATGCTCCCAATTTACACAGGAGAGCTTGTTTTTTTCAACTTTCCATGTAGATTAGATTCATGTATGTCTCTCTTAGGGTCCTCTTTGTTGTCTAGGATCTCTGGGATTGTGAATTGTAGGCTGGTTTTTCTTTGCTTTATGTCTAAAAGCCACTTATGAGTGAATACATATGATATTTGTCTCTGTTGGTCTGGGTTACCTCACTCAATATGATGTTTTCTAGATCCATCCACTTGCCCGCAAATTTCAAGATGTCATTATTTTTTCTGCTGTATAGTACTCCATTGTGTAAATGTACCACATTTTCCTCATCCATTCTTTGGTCCAAGGGCATTTAGGTTGTTTCCAGGTTCTGGCTATGACAAATAATGCTGCTATAAACATAATGCACATGTCCTTGTGGTATGATTGAGCATCCTTTGGGTATATACCTAAAAGTGGTATTACTGGGTCTTGAGGAAGGTTGTTTCTGAGAAATCGCCATACTGACATCCAAAGGAACTGTACCAGCTTGCACTTCCACCAGCAATGCAGGAGTGTTCCCTTTCCCCCACAACCTCTCCAGCATAAGTTGTCATTAGTGTTTTTGGTCTTGGTCATTCTTACAGGTGTAAGAATGTAAGATAAAATCTCAGAGTTGTTTAGGTCTGTATCCCATTTTTTATTGAATATTTTGTTCTTTAGATGACCAATTTCTTGAGTTATTTGTATATTTTGGAGATCAGCCCTCTATCTGATGTGGGGTTGGTGAAGATCTTTTCCCCATTCTGTAGGCTGCCATTATTAAACAATAATGTGGAGAGATATTGAGGAAAATATCTGTCATTGGCCTCTGTCCTCAAAAGTATACACACACACATATGCACACACACGCGTGTGCACACATGGGCATGCACACACACAGAGGCACACACACACACACACACACATGAGAAGGCATCATATGGCCTTTTAGATACCATGTAACATGTCAGGGAGACATGGGTGATGCTGCAGGCCCAGGGAGGTAACAATGAGAGCAAATGAAGGTATAAATGCTTTTATTCAGGGTTGGAGATGTGGAGATGTTGGGGGAGTTTCCTATAATTTATTATAAATTCCTATAATTTATTCTTTCTGGCTTGAATGGAGTTGAATTGTGCTGAATGTGAAGAAATACATTTTCTTTGGAAGAGATGGAACCCTCCTCTTCGGTGTGATTGTAGACTATGAAGGCTGGTGGATGTTGGATCACTTCCTGCCACCTATTGGATAGGGATTCGTATGGCTGAAAAACATCTTTAGGAAAAGTGGCTGAGTCTCCAACGCCTATTGGAACCTGTAAAAAATTGTGGCACCTGACAAGCCAGTGCTTAGATAGTGAAGCAAATCATACCACTGCGGCCATTGTCTGTGCTCATGGTGCAGTTGGTACCCTTGTCTGTGCTCATGATTCAGTGGGTACCCTTGTCTATGCTCATGATCAGTGTGGTACCCTTGTCTGTGCTCATTATGCAGTGTGGTACAGAAGAAGGAGATAAGTTTCCTTTCTTTGTCTCCTTAGCTATCAGACCTCAAAACTGGGGAAGAAGTAAGAAGATATTTCAAGCTTTCTATTGGTTCTTCACATGAGGCAGACCTCCATGAATAAGACTCTCTCTGCTCTTAAAAGGCAATAGGCCAAGGAGTCCATCTACCAAGTATGTGCTCTGTACATACTTGGTAGTTATTTCAGACGTGTTTGATTACGAAATACAACGAACTATCTAGGGTATTCCTACAGGGATGGAAGGGTCTAGTTCATTCTAACGAGGCAAACAAGGGCTCTGTGGTCTCTGTAGTCTCTGTGGTCTCTGTGGTTTCTGTGAGTTCAGTGGTCTCTGTGGGCTCTGTTTTTTCTATGGTCTCTGTGTTTTCTACGGTCTCTATGGTCTTAGGGATCTCTTTGGTCTCAGGGGTGCTCTATGGTCTTTGTGGTTTCAGGGGTCTCTATGGTTTCTGTGGGCTCTGTGGATTCTGTAAATTCTGGATCTCCATTCTTGGGCTTGATTAGTGCTGCATATAAGAAACTGAGGTGAATACCTTGAAGCATCCTCCAGCACTGAATATTCTCAGTCCTGTAGTTGAGTGTGGATGTAAAGTCAGCCTACATTCCCCTTATCATGTACGAACGGCCTCACATCACAGACTGTCTGAAATTTCTGGCAGGGACGGGCCTCATTGGCTCCACTGCTGAAATCTCAGCCATGTCTTCCTTGGAGCAGAAACAGAATTTGAACAATGGCTGAGTTGGCTGTGAGAAATGAGCTCTGGCTGCCAACTGTACCATTCTTTTCATCTCAACAACACAGGACAAGGAATTGGTGGCACCAGAGCTAACTCTCTCCCATAAATCATTTTTCCATGTCAGGCAGGGTGGCTGGGAGGTACGTGAAACAGGGTCTAATGTGGAGGTATAGGGAAGGTGGAGTCAGACACTGAGGCCCTCACCAGGGATAGCCGGGGTTGGTAATTTGTTAACTGAGAGTCATGCACACGAGTGCAGCGGGAGTGATGCCCTGCAGAGCAAAGGCTCCAGTCCCTGGGCTTGGGATTGAAAGCTAGCAGAACTGAGGATGCATGAGCACCAGGGCATGAGGACTTTCTTCAGTGCGGACCTCAGAGGAGGCACATGATGGCTGTGTCCTCTGCTCTAGGTGGGTTAGCTCATGGAGTGGGATCATCACAACTGTACCCCAAAGCAGAATGCAAGGGCAAAGTTATACAACCTCTCAAGGCCAAGGAGTAGACTGTAGCACATTCCTCTGTTTCTGGGTTCAGTATCAGAGTGAGCCCCTCATCTCTTGACTTTCCTCCTTCAAGCATTGTTAGGTGAGGATTTTCAGGTCTCTGGTTCCTCTTCTGGCCTGTCACACATCTGAGATGCTGCCCAGTGCTGATCCTGATAGAAGACATTCTCTTCCATCCTTTCAGGCCAGGATTCTTAAGTTGGGAGACCTGACACCAGTGTCTGTGAGGGCTGGAACAAAGGGATCTAGAGTTCTCCAGATAGTATGTTAGACATGCTTATCTCCCAGGGCGATTCCCCACTTTCCCCTGATCCAATTTCTTTTCTTTATAAAAGCAGCTCCTCTTCAGAGTACAGCCTTTCCAATGTTAATAGACAACATTTCTACTTCTGTTCCTAAACCTACTCTGTCTTCCCCTGGCCCCAGGTCCTGTGCCTATTCCTGTCTCCATTCCTCATATGATGTGCAGTTGAGAATTCCTGGTTGTCTCATCTTCCTGTAAGTGGGACCTGGGTTCCTGACACCTGTGTCATGCTGTACCTCATCTGGGGGCTGTTTAGAAAGACATTCAGTTTCTATGAGCTGAGGCTGGATTTCATAGTAGGGCTGTCTCTGCACACATCGTCCCTACTACCTCTTTCTGCCCACATACAAATGTGATGGGTTCCTAGTCAGTGTGCCCTATTCTACAGCTTACTGTGTCTCGAAGGGAGAACCACCTGTTATGCACGCACAATGAGGGCTAGGTTCAAACCATTTCTCCACCTTGATTGACTCGGGGGAAAAAGTCCAGTCCTTCAGTACCACGGATTGTGTTCCTCAGTGTGAGCATCTCACCAGTGGGGCTCCCTTACCTCAACACAAGGATCCTTCTGCCAGATCAGCTTCCCTTCCTCTCTCTACTTTCTTCCTGACTTCCTCCTGGGCTTCTCAGCTCCAACATGAGGTATGAGCTGACCTCCTACTCTAGTCTAGAGTGGGCATCTCATGCTACACATTTGCTGCTCCAACTTCAGTGGGAAGTTCACATTCACAGCCCATCAGGAAGCTTGATACCCAGTGTCTGTATCCGTGGTGACTGGGCTACTCTGTCTCCTGCGTGGCCACTGGCACAGGATTCACAAACACTCCAAAGCATCCATCCTGACAAGGGTCCATGGGCATCCACACATTGTATTCTTGTGAAAGATCAGGAGGCATCACTAAGCCATTCTGTGTCACCCTTTGCTGGGTAATTTGAAGAGACTACTATGACTCTGAGCCTTTGATTTTGTATAAATATTTGATGTTTCCAGGTATTTGTGTCATATGTACCATGTGTACTAAACCCAGTCATTTTATCTTTTATTATTGATGCCTCCAAATTGTGCAGATGATCAGTTTGGAAGGTGTTTCTGCTGGAGCCAAGGTTCTGTGAGAGTTCTGAAGGCAGAGGGGAGCGTTGGACTGAGGTGATTGCATTTCCTGATGGTGTCTGTTTTGACTGGAAATGCCTCTGCATAATTTCACGTCAAGCAGAATAAAATAATTTCTCCTGCTGGTGCTTTGTAGTTAGGTTGTAGGGAATCTTCATAAAATATGCCGACAACACATCTTTGATCCAGTATTCATATATTCCCGCACACACCAAATTTCAAGGCCATGTTTAAAGGGAATAAAGGAAAGGAACCCACTATTAAAAAAATTGACAGCTATGCCGCCACTTGGTTTACAGAGAACTTCTAACAAACATTTAGATCTTTCGACCTTCCGACTTAGGAAAATAATAATGTATGTAGGTGTGCGCAGGTGTGGAGAGAAAATTATGAGTGTGCACTGGGTGCATGCATGGTATGATAATTATGAGTGTGCACTGGGTGCATGCATGGTATGTGTGGAGGTCAGAGGGCAGCTGAATCTCTCCTTCCACCTTATGGCCTCTGGGGATAGGACTTGAGTTATGAAGCTTGTTAGCAATTGACTTTATCCACTGGGCCAGCCAGCTTTTAAGTCTTTAACCCCTAATCCAACAGCTCCCAAATTCCCCCTCAGTCTCTAGGAAGTCACTCCTGGCACTGATAAAATCATGGCTGACAAGTGGTCCATGCTGCCAAGGGATAATTCATGCATGGGCTGTGGTTGACAGAGGTCTGTGTTTGCAGTTGGTGGGTTTGCAAGGATGGAAGGGCTGTGTCTTTTGAATGTTCAGACACTGAGAACATGTCCGGGAGAGGCTGTTTGCTAGAAGAAGAGAAGTTGTTTCCTTTGGAAAGGAAGTGGGGCTCTAGCTCCAGGTCACACCAGGAGTTCAGTTAAGCAACAAGTCTAGTGTTGTTCAGTTTGAAGATCTTCAGAAGGTCTTCCTGTTTGGAGGGTGAGGTGGAGACACAGTTTCTAAGAGACCCCATGGAGATGTGCATATGTCCATAAAGAAGCGACATGATGCCCCCCAGTGTAGACTAGCCCAGTGAAAGATAGGGGAAATGAAAATTATTTATAACATATCCAAAATATAGTTTCACTCAGCATGGACTGCCATTCAACACCTAGGCATGGTGAGGAGGTCAGGGCAGTTAGCACTTTCATTTCCCCAGATTTTTATAACTGCACTATTGATAGCAACAGACAGGCTCTGACTGAGTAGATGGAAACTCGTGGGAGCAAAGACGATACCCAGCTGGGTGGCGCGGCAGGCAATGGTGCCAGGGTGGTCTGACTTTCAAAAGATAGTTGAACAGCTGTCCCAGAGAGAGGTGGTATTTCAGGCAAAATAATGTTAAACACTTTTACCCACAATAGCAGTCACCCATAAAGGTAATCTAAAGAAGAAACTAGAATCGTTAAGTCTCATTTCTTAATACAGGATCTAGACTCTTAAATAGGAGAAATTGATAAGGCTTTGTAAGTTCTACAGCTATTGGCCCTGCAAAGGTAGGTTCAGAGAGGAACCCATCCTTTCCCCATCCAAGGGCTTCAGCTCTGACCACCCTTAAAGACTAAGGTCACTCTCTGTGAAGTTGCAGTAGTGAATTTTCTGTTGTGCTGATAAAATGCCAAGATCAAAAACAACTTAAGGAAGAGTTTATTTTGACCTAGGTTTCCAGAAGGTTTGAATCTGTAATGGTGGGAAGGTGTGGCGGGGAGGGCATGGCAGCAGGGAGCTGGAGTGTTCTTGCGGAGGCTTGTGGTGAGGTTGTAGACAGGCCTGGCTGTGAGGAGATAAAAGACATCACTCAGAACCCCAGCATTTCAGGGATAGCCTGATTCCAGAAATGAAATAAGTATGTGCCTTTGGTGACTTACTGGATTTTTCCTTTCTTCTTTTCCTTCCTTCCTTCCTTCCTTCCTTCCTTCCTTCCTTCCTTCCTTTCTTCCTTCCTTCCTTTTTTTTTTTTTGACAGTGTTTTATTTTTGAATCCCAGGCTTGCCTATAGCTCAGGTCACTGGGGATGTCCTTGACCTTCTGATCCTCCTGTCTCCACCTCCAGAGTTCTAAAGTTACAGGCATAGAGGACCAGCCGACTTGATGTGATGCTGGAGTTGAATCCAGTGTTTCATGCTTGCTGCCTGCTGAACCCTATCCCAGCCCTTATTACTATACTGGGCCTGCATCTGAGCCCACCCCAACACTCATTACTGTGCTGGGTTTGTAGCCACGCCCACTCTAGTCCTCATTGCTGTCTGGGTTTGTGGCCACGCCCACTCTAGTCCTCTTCACTGCTCTGGGTTTTCTGTCCTTTGCTCTCTTTTGTCCTTTGGCCCAAGGGCTTCTTTGCCTTGGCTGAAATGCTGTCATCCTCAGTGTTCTATAGAACAATGACTTTTTCTGCTTTGTGTCTTCACCCTCCACCCACAAGAAATCATCAACTTCTGCTTGTCAGTTAAAAAAAAGCAGACAAAAGAAGACTCAGTTTCTTTAGCTTAAAAAAAAATGTTTGTTCCTTAGTAACTGTGATAAATGGAGATGATGCCAACGTTAACATTTTCTCCACATGGGAATGATGCCAGCGCCGCTTGTCACGGTTGGTTCATAACACGCACCCTATAGTGCGGTTGACCCACAAACAACACAGTTTACTGCTTGCATTGCCAGGGTCAGGACCGCAAGGTAAAGACACAGTGCAGATGAAGCATCTACTGAAGTCTGGCTTTCTGCTTCACAGATGGCACCACGTCCGTGTCCTCCCATGTAGAAGGGGCAGGGCGCTCTGAGCGGGTCTGATTTATAAAGGCTCAAATCCTGTTTCTATGGGCTCCATCCTTATCACTCATTCACCCCCAAAGTCCCTACCTCCCAGTTCTGTAACCAGGTGGATTATATGGGACACAGAGCTATAGTCTTGCACCCTGATTCACTAAGTCTCGGCACCATTGACTGAGAGATAGGTCATGAGTTTATACACAGCTAAAATGCTGCAGATAAAATTAGGACATGACCCTTCCTTCCCAGAGGAAATTTTAACTTGCACATTTTAAACAGCTCTTTAAGGCATAGGTGAATAAGCTAGGTTGCTCCTGGGTGCACAGAGACATGGCAGCTCTTGGATGGAAAAGCTATATTGTGTTTTGGTGCACAGAAATATGTGCATATATATCTCAAAATCACAAGTATCTATATCTCCACCCACTGTGGGCTTCTCAGGTCACAGCCTCTCCAGAGGTGGTGTGTCACCACATGTCAGGGCCGTGTTGGTCCTGACTCACCCCAGGGACGACAGTGAAGTCCCTGCTTCTTCTGTGCTTTTTGTTTTTAGATTTTCAGAGGTTCTTCAGTTATCTCGCATGGTCAGCGATCATCTTCAAGGTTGGTCTCTTCCTTGAGCCATCTTTGGGCTCCAGGGTTGTTGTTCACTGTGGAGCTTTGAAGGGATGTCCTCTGTTCATGAGTTCCTTCCAGCTAGGGGCTAAGGTGTGATAGGCAGTGACGTCAGGTATGGGTACCAGGGTCTTCATCCTGTGCAAATAACCGAGCTACTGGGTCTCATCTTACTGGACCAGTGAGGATTGTAAATGGTCACTAGTGATGCTAAGAGGTTTTCTAACTGGAGACCTGAAACAAAAAAAAGAAGAAAAGATACCATTTAGAACCTATAAAATAGGAAAGGTGAGCCAGGCCAGCATGTGTGATAATCCTCCACTGGGAGCGAGGACATCAGAGTCCTTGAAGGTACAAAACATCAGGCATGGGACCACATACCACATGGTCTCAGAGCTCTGTGTTCCTGCTCTGTGGCATGTTCTCCCTGTCCCTTTGCCTCAGTGTCCTCTCCCCCAACATTTAATGTTCCCCCTGCACATCACAGCAAAGCTCAGAGATGTCACAACTTTTATTTTTCAAACAAGTATGGATCCTTATTTTAGTATCAGAAAGCTCTGTCTTTGACAGGAGTTTTAGTAGATGTTTACTGAAGCCAGGGACCCAGAAGGTGCTGAATCACTATAGGGTGTCATCAGGGCTCCTGAGAAGTGCTATAGCTAAGTCCTAGTGGAGGGTTTTGGTCTATGGGCCTGTTCCTGCCTTCTTCACAGAAAAGGACAGAGACCAGTCCTGCCTTCTGACCAGGAGATGGTTTAGCCCTTCTGCTTAGCAGGTGATAATCAACAGAGGGGCATGGGGAGGGAGAGAGGGATTGGGAAAGGGAGAGAGAAGATAGTGTGTCTGTGTGTGAGAGAAAGAGTGTGTGTCTCTGTGTGTGTATTTATATATGTGTGAGAGAGTGTGTGTCTCTCTGTATGAACGTATGTATGAGAGTGTGTATGTGTCTGTATATATGGGAGTGAGAGTGTGTCTCTGTGTGTAAGAGAACGTTTCTGTGTGTGTGTTTTTGAAAGAGACATAGTCACACACACAGACAGATACAGAGACAGACAGACAACACACACACACACACACACACACACACACAGAGAACATGAGTGAGTGTTGAGTCTCAGCTCTGTGCAGACTGTGAGGCAACCTGCAGTGCAAATTCTAATTGGTCTTAATAATAAAAGCCTGGAGTCAGTATTAGGGGTGAAAGTGGAAAGATCAGAGAAGCAGAGCAGCCAGCCACTAGTTTTTCTACGAAATCCTCAGACTGAATGGGGTATCCTGTCTCTACAAGTCTCAGACTGAATCCTGAGCTCCTGTCTCCTCCTGCCCTCTCTCTACCGATCCATATCACCTCTCTAGTGCTGGGATTAAAGATGTGAGCCACTACTTCCTGTCTCTGTTTCCCTTTCACGCTGATTCAATCTTGTGTAGCCCAGGGTGGCCTTGAACTCACAGAGATCCGTTTACCTCTGTCTTCCCAGTGGGGATTAAAGGCGTGTACTACCACTGCCTAGCCTCTAAGGCTAACTTGTGTGGCTAGCTCGACACTCTGATGTTCAAGCAAGCTTTATTTGTTAAAGTGCAAACAAAACATCACCACAGGTCTAGGAAGGTTGCCAGGAACACTCACAGAGATGCTGGTTTGACACACTGTCCTTCTGGCTGGGCTGAGATGTGGCGGAATGGCCACAGTAGTACGTGTGGCTAACTCCCTACCCAGTTCTTCCCAGTGGGATTCTACTGAACAGACACTGAATTCCAAGAAGTCTACTAATCATTTGGCTGACTTTAGTGTTCAAATACTTTCACGCCCTAAATGTTTTTATGGGGAGCCTTCTGACATGACAATCTCATGTAATTTCCCCCAGAATCTTGTTAGTTTTGATATCAAAGGTGCAAGGACAACATTACATTTGCATCTTCTCATGAGACTCTCTATTCTTAAAAGTATTTTTATGCTCTATCTCTGTGAACACAACCTGGGCATACTTGTGACAGTTTCTGTGTTTTACAGGGACCAGTATTATTTAGTGGAGGTTGTAGGACTTCTTTTCTGTCCCCTTGGCACCCACTGTGTCTCTAGGGCAACCTGAGCCATTTGCTCTCCGGATAGGGAGCCCCTAAGCGGTACAGTGTTTGTCGAAACTCAGGCATCCAGCAATGGCATGAGGCCTTACAGAACTGGGACTCTGGAGAGAGACGAGACTCCAAACGTACAGACTCTGTTTTCTCTCTTTAAGTGTTTCTTCCATTCGGTGTGATCAAGTGACCAATGAAAACAGCTGATAGGAGAAAGAGTCTCCTCAGGTCACGGTTCCAGGCCCCTTCCCTTCGTTACTGGAACTCAAGGCAGCAGGAACGTGGAGCAGGCTGTTCACACCCACACTCAAAGCAGGGAATTAATCCACGCGTGCCCTCGGGCCCAGCTGGCCATTGCCCTTTGCCGACTCCAGAGCCCCACCTCTGAAATGGTGCTGCCCACGTCCAGTGTGACTGGGTTCTCTGTGATGTTTGTGAAAGGTTAATTGGAAGACTAGGGTTTTTTTTCTTTTTTCTTTTTTCTTTTTATTCTTCAGTAGAATATTCATAGCTTAAAAGGGGACATGTATATATAGCGAAGAAATTTCAGCCAGAAGAAGAGTTACAAACGGTCCTCAGGGCAAGCACAGAACAGGGAGAAATTCATACACTGCCAGATGCAGGCGAGAGGTCTTGGTGCTGGGTTTGTAGACTCCTATCACTGGGCCCTGGGTTGCGTGGGATCCAGAACTCTGCTCCATTTGTTTGTTGAGCAATCGCCCCTGGCAAGAATTCTTTTTTTTTTTTTTCTCTAAGTCACAAGACAAAAACCACCACAATTTTTTTTTTTTGGTCTTGGTTACAATTTGCTTAGAAAATGAAACTAGGTAACTGGTAACCATCCCCTGGAAATGTCTGAGTGCAGAGTGACAAGAAGAATCTGAAGGCCACATTGTCTTGAGACTAAAACGAGATGGACTGTGGGCTCTTCAGTCACGAGCAGTGGCTGACAAAGACAGGCGTGGGGTAGGGAAGCTGGAGTCTGGGAGAGACACACTTATACATGTCCAGATATTCAGTGAGGGAGTGACCCCAGGCTCCCGAATATTTCTAAGGTTGAGCAGAGTGATGGCTCCATGTACCTGCCTCATCCTTGCCATGAGGAGAGATGATGTCCCCAGGCAGTACCCCAACTTGCCCTGTCATGTGGGGTGATGGCTCCCCTCCCTTCATCACCACATCCTTAGAGGAGATAGGGTGAAAGTTCACCCATTGCATTTATCTGTATAATCAGGAGGGATGGAGTCCCTATGAGTCTGCCCCACCCCAAAGGCAGGCTGAGTGACAGCCCTGCACAGTTGTCTAATGTGGTAGCCAGCAGAGATGGCCTGTCCACAGAGATTTCCAGAAAGTGCATTGAGTCTTACATGCCAAGGGCCCCAGACACTGGAGGCTAATCCCATATACAGGACTGTGTGTGGTCCAACTGTCCCTACTGTGTGTGTTCGTTGTTAACACAGCCCCACGTGACTGTGGGAGGTTTCCTGCTCTGCTCCTGAGAGCTCCTCTGCTTTCCAGGAGCTTGTGCCCTGGGTGGGATCAGCAGTGTAGTGCCAAAGATGTAATCTCTTCTCTAGAAGGTCCTGGGCTCCTCCCCTACTACTAGATCCATAGTCCAGGCTGTCCACCAACTAGGCTCAGCACAATTCCCTGGTATCCACAGCACTCTAGGCGACCTCTCGGGAGGACAGATCAATTAGACATCTTCTCCTGTGTGATGCTTAAAGCATGGAAGGGTAGACAGGCACACGAACAACCAGCATCACTGCTAAGCAGGGGATAATCAAGCAGCAGGCTGGACTCCCAGAGAAGAAAGGATTCACTCTGATTGCAGCGGCCGTAGAGTCTCCACAGATGACACAGGACTTAGGCTAAAAGGATAAGCTAGGGAGTTAGAGCCAGAGATTTGAATTGGGGACTCCAGGCTGGCTGAGCTTTTCCCATGAAAGCTCAAGTCTGAGGCTGTGGCTTTACCGAAACTGGTGATGGATCCATTTTGCATCAGATATGCTTCAATGCATCTAATGTATGAGTTGGGGTCTAGACAGACCTTGAAGCTGTGTGTTTCAGCTTCAGAGGCCGAGCTCTCGTCCTCCTCAGATAGTCATGGTCAGCCTATACAAGTTATACAAGTTACCAGGGGTCTACACGTGCCTTACAAAATTGGTCATTTTGACTAGCCTGTATCCACATCCCCAAACACTTACAGATTTACTCATAGAAGGAAATGGAAGAGCAGGAAGATCCAGCTCTTAGATTAGAACAAAACAGCGGGCAAGCAATCTTCTTGCAGATGATTGTTTTGGGAACCCCCACTACCGTAGTTTTTGCCTTAAAATAGAAACTTGAACTAGTTTCTACCTATCAGTGCACCCTGTCTCCTTTGAAGCTCAACAGATGAACAGAAAAGTTTCCATCAAACCACATACGTGTATCAAAGAATTGCCATTTGCGTCTCCGAACCACTCATGATTTGGTCAACAGGGATGAGAGTTGCCTGCCCCACAATTTATGCTTCCCCATTTCCTCCATGTGTAGAAGTCAAGGCAGGCACAGGTGAAGGGAAGAGATGACAGACAGACACAGAGGACAGCTAGATAGTCTAGAGAGATGACAGAAGTATGGGCGACAGATGGATGATAGATCAGATAGGGAGATTGATACACATGTATCTGAGAGATGGTAAGTAATTGACGAGGGTTGTCTTTATGCATACTATGGACAGATGAGCAGACAAATAGCCACTTAGGATTAAAAGAATACATTTTCAATTAATAAATGAAGGCTATTTTCTTAAAAGATTATAATGGGATGAAGAAGTTTTCTTATTAAAGTGACAAATTCCACTGTATAAAGCAAAGATTAGGACTGAGCCACGAGTACTGTCAGGGACACCCAGTACATGGCTTTAGACTGAGCCAAGTGGACAAACTTTAACAAGTTCTGTTTCTCACTCAGCACCATGAAGAGTATAACCTCAAAGTGGAAGCTCCCAGGAATCTGGCCTGCTGCAGCAAGGATATAGGGACCAACGGGTCATCTGTGAAATATGGAGAATAGGACATTTACCAGACAGGCAGATGATGTGACCATGGGAACAATGGCCAGGTAGAGTGAGAAGCCTGGGTTTTATGCCGAGGGCAGTAGGTGGTCACAGTGGTTTGGGGCAAAATAGTTCTTTACAGGCTTGGGTGTGTTTTTTAGCACTATTTTGTGTGGAAATCCATAGGCAAGAACAAAGACTAATACAGGATGAAACGGACTCACGTGTTACTGCATGGTAAAGGAGAGCTTGTCAGGTGGCAAGGGTCCAAGTTCCTTCATATTGCAGATGCTTCTTCCTCAGCTTGGGCTGTGCAACTCCCGACCCATGCATCTTCCAGCTACATATATGCCCCAGCAGTGGGGACATGGAGAGAGAACTTTGGACTTCTGAGTATAGCAGTACCCACCGTCCATCCATGGAGCTGACTGTCCTCCCTCGGGATTCCTCAGAGTCTGGACAGTTC
>NW_004949105.1:3254905-3260207 GCF_000317375.1 Microtus ochrogaster | reverse complement strand
TGCCTAGGCTCCCCCAAAGCCAGTATGTGCAGTAGGATCAAAAACCCATTGCCATTGTTCTTGAGTTCTCAGTACACCTATGATTCTTAAGAGGATCTCCCATGTAAACTCCCAGGAGATACGCTCAAAATGTACTTTCTAGTTTTGGAAGACTGAACAGGTCTGAGACTCTGTATGTCCAACTTGTGTGTCCCAGGTGATGCTACCAGGGTTGGGAAGGGAGAAAGGAAAGAAGGGAAGAACTAGAAATTTGGCTCTACTGGTATTGTCTGGGGCATTAAACATTTTATGTTTTAAAAGTCTTCTTCCAAAGCTGAGTACAAGAGAATTATGAGCATGTACTGTGATTCAACATAATAGACGATATTTAAAAATTGCAGCTATTGTGCCAAGCCATGGACCCATCAATGTTCTGAACTTCAGGGCAAAGGCAAGGTTAGCTTCAATGTTTCTGACTGGCCTCAGCCCAGCAGGATGGACCACTATAGAATTTCATTTCTTCCCTTGGAAAATAGAAGGTTCAGGGAAGGGCATCCTCATTAAAAAAACTGAACCCCTGTGTAAGGACAAGCCCCAAGGCTGTCATATTCTCTGAGTATCTGCCGCAAAGGGTCTGCTAGCTTGCTCAGCATTTGTCTGAGCCACAGCACAGAGAATCTCAATATTCTGAAGGCACATTTTATAAGCCTCACGCTAAATATTCATTTCTAAGAATTAGGCTAAATATGAAAAGTCCAAGTAGATTCATTCATCCCAGTTGATCTCCCTCTAAAGTCTAGGGAAGCCACCCTGTATTCTCCTGTCAGTAGACAATCCTGCCTATCAGTTCGCCAAAGAGTTTCAGAGCCCAGGGATATTTGAAAAAGAACAAAGCTTCCATGTGTACATTCTAGAGGAGCATTCTCCCTGGGCATGCCCAAGGTACCATCCTCTCAGCATTTCCACGCTGTGAATGCCTTTAGAATCTGATGTCATGCCCTTAAATGTCAAATTTCTGTGTGTGTGTGTGTGTGTGTGTGTGTGTGTGTGTGTGTATTTGAACTGAGGTCATTGTCCTCACAGGGAGCTATGTAGATGTAATTTGCAGAATTAAAGTCTTTTGAATTTTTGAAATGCTCATGATTATTTGCTGAGATTTGGAATAAAATGACATAGTTCAAATAAAACTAAGATTGAATTATGCTCAAATGTAGACGCCCAAGATGGAGAAGCAGCCTCTAGGCCTGAGGGTGCCTGACCTTGGCACCTCACTCATTTCTGTTTTTTTTAATTTTTATTTATTTTTGTTTGTTTGTTTTTGTTTTTGGTGGGGAATTTGGAGGACACAGAAGTAGCCTGGCAGGTAGCAGCTAACACGTTTAGAGAGTGTCCACTGGATTCACTGTCTCAGGGCGGGATTCTCTGAAAATATCTTGTTCCTGTCACAGCAGACCATGTCTTCTATTCTGCTCAGAGCCCACCTGAGGAAGGACTTGATCTCTATGTTCACTATGTAAGGGTAGGATCACACCCTTATCAAATAATGTCACCAAAAGGTGGCCAAAGATGTTCAGCAGTCCCCAAACCTCAGTGTTTGCTTGTGCTGGGGTTAAGTCCAGGACTCTACCAAGAGCTTGGCCTTGCCCTAAAAATTCAGTCCCCTGAGCCATGGCTCTGTTCATCCTGTTTTTGAGAAACTCAGGGCCACACACATGGATGCTGCTAAAGTGACTTTTGAAGCCACCGTGAGCCTGAACCTTTGGGTCTCTATGGACCATTTTGAGATTTTGATGGAATATCAACAATTTAATTAAAATATATACCCCTCTCTGTAATGTTCTGAAATAAGAGTCTCCTAATAAAAGAAAACACATATTTCAGATGATGTCTTACAAGAAAAGTAAAAAATGTTTGACCTTTTAATATTTCAATACTTACATTATCTAAATAGTTCCCTCTTTGTATCCCACTTCTTTAATGTGGTTTGGCCTCTGTGGGTTATAGTTAACCTCCCACGTGTCCAGAGTTTACAGAGCGTGGTGTTCCTGGCACTCACCTTGGGGCCTTGCCAGCTTTAGTCAGTGCCCCTTCCACTTACAGCTTCTGCCTCTGCTCCTTCCCTTGTGCTGGCTACACCGCCCTGCAGGTGAGAAAGTGGCAGTGGTTCCCCTACACCTCTGGCTGCTCAGTCTAAGGTCTAAACGAGTTCCCACCAGGATGTTTCTGTGGGCTGCCCAAGAAGCTGGCTGCTCTGGCCAGATGCCCGCTGTTTTCCCGCAGAGGCATTTGGTTCTGAAACTGATTTGCTCCGAAGCTGGCAGCACACACCTTACAGGTTGCACGGTCTCCATCCTGCCCTCCCCAGGACCGGAGCCGATTCATTCCTTCGCATTGGTTCATACAGCCATGTTGTAAACCCTTCTCACTGTCTGTTCTCATAGCCAATCCAAGTAGCTTTGAAATGCCTTTTCCAATGGACACGGAAATAGAGATGCTCCTGTGAGGTAAAGGACATGTGAGGTGTGTTGAAATAAGAGCGGCGGAGCTGCGTCCCCAGCACCCGGCCGCCTGCACGGCTAGCTTTATACCTGAAATAATTACATGGAAACTGTATTCTTTTAATCACTGCCTGACCCATTAGTTCCAGCCTCTTATTGGCTAGCTCTTACATATTGATCTAACCCATTTCTATTATTCTATGTAATCCACAAGCTGGCTTACCAGGAATGATCTTAACCTGCGTCTGTCTGGCGTGGGAGAACCATGGCGACTCACTGACTCAGCTTCTTTCTCCCAGCATCCTGTTCTGTTTTCTCCGCCTACCTAAGGGTTGGCCTATGAAATGGGCCTAGGCAGTTTCTTTATTAATAAGAAATCATTCCCACATCAGAGGTGGTGTGTCTACACTCATACACATGAACATACATATAAATATGACTACTTTAAAGTCTCTTTTTCCCTACTTTCTAGTAGCATGTAAGTTATATATATATTTTTTTTTAAAAAAATCATTTAATAGTGCCATGTAGCAAATGTTTCAAAGATATTTTATATTTTGGTTCCCTTTTCTCTTGAGAGTGATTCTTCTTGTCTTGTAATGACCTGATTTGGGCCTAGAATATTTAGATTGCTATTTGACTTAGTTTTCATTTTAAATGTGGATGATCCATTTAAAGATTTAAATAATGTCCATGAATGCCACTCTGTCCCAAAAGCAAACAGTTCATCCACAGGGTAACAGAGGGAAATCGCTGGGAAGTCAGGAAGAATTGCAAGGAGAAGCATGAGGGGCAGAGAATGAAGCCAGGAGGGCCCAGCCAGGGGAGATAAAGAGCAGAGGTCTGGGGGAAGGGTACCAGGCAGCATGGTGTCCATAGGAGCCCAGGAAGAGGATGCCCGGCAGCATGGTCTCTATAGCAACCTGGAGAGGCTAAACCCAGGTCCAACTCAGGTTGCTGATCAATTCTCTCACTAGCCACCTGCAGTGGTAGTCAACCATCTTTTCAGAGTGTGGATACTGTGACTTGTGTCTTCCTTAGGATTATTGCAAGCTTTTTCTGAGATAATACAGGCAACTCCTAACTACAAGTCTATAAAAAAAAACTTTGTGAATAGTGACCATTATCGCCATCATCAGCAGCTATTTTAAACACTGCCTGAGACTAGAGTATAAACTCGTCCCAGCTCACAGTAATTTCCACTTTTAATTCAGATTGTCAGAGTGCGCTCAGATGAGCTGCCTCTGTTCCAACCTGGCGTTTTCTAAATGTGGAGGACATCCTTGTGAGCGACAGCCATTGTGCATAGCTCAGACATCCCGCTGGGTAACTGTCCCCAGTTTCTTTCTGTTCTCCTGCTCATTCTCTTGGTGTCTGCATTTATTTGATTACCATGAAAACCTCCAACACAAATCTTCCTTGGACTCATTGTGGCCTCTTTTAATTCACTGACTTCAACTTGTGAGCGCCTAGGCAAGCAGGCTAAGACTCTAATTCTCCTGTTCGCTACTTGGACTCAGTATCTGAAGAAAAGAGGATTTGGGTCAACGGATTCTCATTTAAGGGCTTCTGAAAGTCACATATTTTCAGAGACCTTTGGAGGAATTCATGAGATGTACCATCTCCATAGACTATATTGCCCATGTTAGGAACTAAAGTAGATTCTGGAGCATAGTTGGGACATACATGGAGCACCCATCTTCAGGAAGTGATGTGGCAGCTCTGAGATCCAGGCTCTTCATAGCTGCTCCATGACAGAGTGAAACCCCATTAGAGAGAGATAGAGATAGAGAGAGACAGAGAGAGAGAGAGAGGTTTTTTTAACAAAGTGCCTGTCTATGCAAATTTCTGCCAGCACAGGTTTTAAAGATCATAGGCAGTCCAGTCGTGTCTGCTGAGCTCATTTCTCGCTCTTCCACATCTCCTGGCATCAGAACAAACTTCAAAAAAGAGGCAACAGCGTAGTTCCAGGTATTTAGAGAAGCCAGACATTCAATTGATAAATGATTGTTCAAAGCAGACAGATGATATCAATTAGCATTTCTGAAGTGGGCAGCTGGCAGGTGACTGGTGATTTGTTTCCTCAGTTCTTCAATTCATCTCAAAACAAGTTCTTTCCTCACCTTTGCTAGATCAAAGGCAGGCTGAGTTCCTTAGGAATTCTGATCATCTTTTCTGTTTTACATACCGGTGGACAGGCAAGCAATGCAAATGAGCTATGCAAATGACCTTGGGGGGGGGAAGGGTGTACACCGGTGTGTAGTGCCCTATCCGACTCTTCCACGTGACTCTCCCGTGACTTACTATTTACAGAAAGACCGAGTAGGGAGAGGGCGGGTGATATAGGCCACCACTGCAGGCAGTGTGGTGAGAAGTCAGTGGATAAGCACACTTACACACGTTCACACACACACACACATATCCACTCACACATACGTGCATACATGTATAACCACATGCATGTGCTCACACACACATAAAACCTTAATAGTAAAAATATTTTATAATTAAATGAGTGGCTTAATTGATACTATAGCAGAAGAAGAACTCCAGTGACTGTGTGAGGGCAGGGAAGTATCCAGGCTGAAGACTGCCCTTGCTCTGATGCTTCAGTGTTCATGTGAACAAAGGCATCCCTGGGGTCCAGGGGTGGAGATGGTGATGCGGGTGCAGTTCCCTGGCAAAGGCAAGCATCTCTGGGGCAAGCATCCAGTGCAATTCAACATGGATAGTTAATAAAGCACGTGGGTGATAGCCGGGCGATGGTGGCGCACGCCTTTAATCCCAGCACTCGGGAGGCAGAGGCAGGCGGATCTCTGTGAGTT
>NW_004949105.1:3253799-3254805 GCF_000317375.1 Microtus ochrogaster | reverse complement strand
AAAAAAAAAAAAGTACGTGGGTTCATAATCCCTTTGCCCTGTGCTCTGTACAAACCAATGTGGTGCCCAGGGTTCAGTGCGTGCTATTGGAGGTCTGATACCATCTGTCTCCAGCACGGCTCGTCTCAGCTCTGAGTTTCTTGGGAACACAAGAAGGTGGAATGCCACCAGAAATCAAACATCAGCTGGGCTCAGTGCTGCTTTCTCTGACTTTGCTCTGTCTCCCTGGCAATCAGATAATATTTATTTCGCCCCCGGGGGCCTGGTGTCGCGCAAGGCCATGCTTCTCCTGCACCCGCCTCACTCCATTGGCTTTCAGATGTACCTGGCCCATTTTGTTCTGTAATCAATTTCTTTCTTGTTAACAAAAAGGTTATTTTGTGCTCGTTAAGATCACCAGATAATTAAATTTGCTTGCAATTTCATTGAAAATATTTCAAAGGATACTGGGGGTAAATGTCCCTCCTTCAACGATAAAGCACCAGGGGCTCTCTGGTCCCCAGCCTTGTCTCCTGTCTGGGTGTTCATAGTCCACTGTGCCCAGCAAGAGGACATAAACGAGCATCATTATTATGCATACATTAGAAACAGGCATTTAATTTCCACAAAAATTGTCCTTATCCTTCATATTAGTTACCTGCTATTTGTAATTGCTAATTTTGTTTTATTTTTTTCTCATAAAGTTTCACCAAATGGCCAGTTAAAAAGAAAACAAAATTGTAATTCAGACAAAGATGCTAATTGTGGATTATGCAAATAGATGTTTAAGGTGACAGCATCAGCAGTCTTGTTCTCAGGCCTGTTGTAAAACTGTGGGAGGTAAAAGGAATGAACTATTTCAACCTGGTACCTGTGCAGACAGTCTTTATGAACGCAAGCCTCCAAGGCAGTGACCATTGCACGCAGTGAATGGACCACAAGACCGTCAGTCCTGCACAGCTATGGGCTTGATATTCTGTCTGCCTTTCAGGCACATCCCATCCTCACACAGTCTTCATACAGGCGT
>NW_004949105.1:3245775-3253494 GCF_000317375.1 Microtus ochrogaster | reverse complement strand
AACATAGGCCAGCACACAGAGGTCTCCATACACAAGGGTTCTCATCACACAGGCATCCTCAAACATAGGCCAGCACACAGAGGTCTCCATACACAGGGTTCTCATCACACAGGGGTCCCCACACATGGTTCTCACAAGGCTGCCCATACACATGGGTCACCACACAGGGGTCCCTAAAATGGTTTTTACACGGGGGTCCCTACTCATGATTCTCAGACTCGAGTCTCCACACATGATTCTCACATAGGGGTCCCCACTCATGATTTTCACAGGGGTCTCCCACACATGTGGTTTTCACACTGGGGACCCCATACAGGGGCTCTCCCAAAGGAACCTCTATATAAGGGCCCTCATACAAAGGTTCCCACAGGGGTCCTGATACAAAGCTCCTGACACAGGGGACTTCATATAGTGCTCCTTACTCCTGGCTCCTCAATTCAACACAAGCTCAAGTTATCTAAAAGGAAGGAGCCTCAGTTGAGGAAATGCCTCAATGAGATCCAGTTTTAGGGCTTTTTTTTTTTTTAATTTATGGAGAAGGGCCCAGCCCATTCTGGGTGTGGCTACCCCTGGACTGGTGGTCTCGGGTTTTATAAGAAAGCCGACCAAGCAAGCCATGAGGAACAAGCCAGTAAGCAGCACCCCTCCCTGGCCTCTGCATCAGCTCCTACCTCCAAGTTCCTGCCCTGTTTGAGCTCTTGTCCTGATTTCCTTTAATAATGGACTGTGATGTGGTAGTAGAAGCTAAAGAAATCCTTTCCTCCCCTACTTGCTTTTGGTCGGGGTGTTTTTTCAAATCAATAGAAGCCCTAATTAAGATAACTCCTCCCACATGGTTCCTCAGGCAGAGCTCTTCATACACTGTTCACATTCAGTAGCTTCCATGGAGAGTAGCCATATCGACAGTAAAACGTTCAGTGATAAACTGTAGAAATTCTGGGATGGGCCTTGCCAAATTTTGTTTGAAGCTTTAATTGGATCAAGGGAATATTTTTACCTTCAAGCTAAATTAGTGATCACTAATCCCAGAGGAAAGTAATTAGCTATTGAATTTAATCTTAGAGCCAGGCAAGAATATTTTCCATGGTGCCGTGAATTTGTATAGGTATATTTAATACTCAAAACCCATTTTTTTGTGGCTTTTGTACTAAAAAGATGGGGATTAAAATATTGAGCCACTTACAAACTATTCCAACAGTAACATCAAGGCATGTCTGCAATTAGTTTGAATTATAGCTGAGCTCAAAGTATTCATAGCAGTAGGATGTGTGTGTGTGTGTGCGCGCGCGCGCCAGCACACATGACTATGCATATGTGTTTGTTTGAAAGCCAGTTTAACCTCAGGTGTCATGCCTTGTATGCCATCCACTTTGGGTTTTGAGATAGAGTTTATCACGGGCCTAGAACTCTTGGATTTAACGGGGTTGGCTGTCCAACAGACCAGAGGAATCCACCCAGCCCTGGGATTACAAGCAGGTGTCACCATACTTAGCATATTCATGTGGATTCTGGGGAACAAAGTGCTTGTGTTCAAGCACTTTACCAACTGAGCCATCTCCCTAGCCCTCAACAAGGCCTCTTTCTTCTTTAACTTTTTCGCATTGGTGAGAAGGTGCAGTGTCTCTTCCGGAACACCGCGGTGCCAGTGTCTTACCCAGAATACTTGGCACCGTGTCCCGCCAGGAACACTTGGCGCTGTGTCCCACGCGGAACACTTGGCGCCCGTGTCCCACCCGGAACACCGCGGCGCCAGTGTCTTACCCGGAACACTTGGCGCCGTGTCCCACCCGGAACACCATGGTGCCAGTGTCCCACCCGGAACACCATGGTGCCAGTGTCCTATCAGGAACACTTGGTGCAGTGTCCCACCCGGAACACCGCGGTGCCAATGTCTTCCCCGGAACACTTGGTGCAGTGTCCCACCCGGAACACCATGGTGCCAGTGTCCTACCCGGAACACTTGGCGCCGTGTCCCACCCGGAACACCGTGGTGCAGGTGTTATACTTGGTGACTCTATTATTAGACCTGACTTATCAGCCTGCAGGGGATGCCAGGTAAAGACTGTGTGCAATGTCCCATTCCTTTTTTTCTGAATTATATGCTTCTAACTTTGTTATTTTTCACTTTGGCCTGGGGCTCTGCTGTTGTGAGTGTTCTTACAGGATGTATAGTCACGTCTAGTACCCTCAGACCCAGAACCTGTCTGATACTGTATCTTTATGGCTTGTTTGTTAAGGTGGAGACAGAAAAATTTAAGGGACTGGGACTTAATTTAATAAGAAATAATTATAAAATAGAACTTGGAATAATTGGAAATCACATTGGATGAAAAGGCGAAGTAGAAAAATATTTAATTGTTAGTTACCAACTTGTAGTGAGAACGTGTCACGAAGGCTAACTTTGAAACCTGTGATTAAAAATCCGGTCTGTGTGGAGAGAGAGGCAGGATGGACTGCCGTGGGTTGCATGCCAAGTGTCACAACTCCGAGTGGCTGAGGAGAGAGCCAGGCTCTCAGCCTCGCTGCTAAAGTAACCCTCAGGAAGTGCCGCTGAGTGGGAGGAAGTTAACCCTCCCCTATTTTCTTCTTCTTCCCAGCTCCTGTGAGATGAACTGCTGTGTCCTACCGAGTTCTACTGAGATACTCTGCCTCTCCTCAGACCCAAAGCAATGGGACCAACCAACCAATGCCTGGCAATCACCCAAACCGTGAGCTGGAGCTAACTGCTCTTTTTAAGTTGGTCATTTCGAGAATTTTGTTGTGATAAGAGTTGACGGGTACAGCAGAATCACACTACTTTGCTGTGATGCACACGTGCGTGTGTGTGCGCACACACACACATACACAGAATGAGTGAGATGTCTTGAAAGGGAGACCTTTGCTGACCTTCTGGTGATGGGCTGAGCACCAGATAGAAGAATGGCGGCGAGGATCAATCCACACAGGTCAGGAATGGAAAAATCATGATGTTGAGCTATGATCAGCATTGTTTCCCCTCTATGCTAATCCCTACCTTGGTTGTAAATGAGCCTGTCGCTCCAATACTTACAAAGGTGTTCAGTCTCAACCAACCCTCTCTCAATGGTATATTATACAGCCTCTCTATAGATCATTATAAACTACCTTTATAAACTCTTTTTTTAAAGATTTATTTATTTATTTGTTTGTTTATTTATTTATTAAGCAGACAATGTACTGTTGGCAAGGAAGGCACCAGGTCTCATTACAGATGGTTGTGAGCCACCTTGTGGTTGCTGGGAATTGAACTCGGGACCTCTGGAAAAGCAACCAGTGCTCTTACCCTCTGAGCTATCTCTCTAGCCCCCCTTTATAAACTCTCGATTGGTGCTGTTTTACCTGGGACTCCCCCAATAAGGTAAACTTCTACCTGTCCATTTATGAGCGTGCAGACTCTCCCCCATGTCTGGCCCACTTTCTGTCTCCTGGTTGCTTTCATCTATCACCTGATTCCCGCCCTTGTCTCTATTAGATCCCTGTCTCCTTGAGTTTCCCTGGGACTCTACCACATTCCTCTGACACTGGGGCCATCACCACCTGTACTGTCCTGGCTGTAGTGGAAAGATTGTTTCTAAATGTAGATTTCATTCTGAGCCTCCCAGGCTCATACCCTCCTGGGGCCTCTAGCCATCATGACTAAAGCCTGCCCTGCCCTGGTACCCACGCATATTCAAACACCCTCTCTCTTCATTTTACTCTTTCAATAGCCACCTGCTGATTCTCAAGTTTTCTTTGCCGTTTTATGGCTGCAGATAGGTACGTTCCACTTGAGTGTGAAATAGAGTCATGGTTTCTTCCTCTTGGGCAACTCCTGCTCCTACCTCACAAGCTCTCTCAGAGCGGCTCTCCCCTCCCCCAGCTCCTCCTATCCACTCGATGGCCATGGTGTTTTGCCGATACTGACATTTCACCCAGTTTGCAGACTCTCAGAAACGAGACTGCCATAAGCTCCTCTGTACACTCCACTGCTGAAGCAGGTTCAGGCTGATACAGACCCACTAGATCATCTTCATCTGTGTATCCTGCCTGCAGGATCCGTTGCTTCTGTCTGGAGCAAAGTCTGTGGGCATTGGGTTAAACTGCTCTGCTTTAGCCTTCTTGCCCTCCCTCAGTTTCAGACTTGCCAAGAGCATCTTTTTATTTTGTGATTTCCTCTTAGAAGCCCCAGGTCTCCAAGGATTTTGATTGTGTCATTGTGTCATTGCTGGAATGTGTGTGACTGTCATTTCAAATCTGCACACCCTCTGACGATCATTTGTGTGTAGACAGAAGTTAAGCACTGCCAGTTGTAAAGACCCTTGGCTAGTCCCAGCAGACCCACTCACCATGACAAGGAAGTGGGAGAAGCTCCGCATCCCTTGATGGCAGGATAAACAAACATGGTACACAGGGGTAGTGGGATACTATTCACCTTTGAAAAAGAAGGCAATTCTGATGAATGACTCAGCCTTGAGGACATTGTGCTATGTGACATTAAGCCAAGATTTATGACTCCCTCATCTGAAGCAGGAGGGTGGTAACTGTCAGGGGCAAAATTATATTAGTGGTTGCAAAGGTTACAGGATTGGTACGGGAGCAAGGGAAGGAGAGCAGAGGTCATAGTATGAATGTGGACTAGTATAGAGATGGTTGGGGATGCTAGCCTTATGCTGATTTGTTTTTAAGGTCTCTGAAATGGCAGACACTCTATTGGTGTTATTTTACCGCAATGAACACACACACACAGCAAACCCACCTGGGGTGCGTTTGGATCAGCGGGTTCATTTGTGGCAGTGGAAGGTGGGTTTCGAAGGACAGCAGTGAGGACAATTGGGCCTGGGAAGCAAGTCAAAAGCCGCTACAGCAGCTCAGATGTTTATTCGAGGGTTGCTTGCCTTTTTGAAAGTGTTTTCTTCTTTAATTTATGTCCTTTGATAATTTTGAAAGGGCTACTGACCTGTATGTTTTTCAATCTGGCGTCCTGTTTTCTCAGGGACTGCTCACAATAGCAGACAGGCAGGCGTGACATTTCTGTGAACTTCTAGCTGCTGCCCTAGCTTTAAAAATATGTTCCTGAGATGAGTCCCACAGAGGGATGGACTCCAGGTAGATGTGTGATTATGTTTACTGAACCCATGGTAGGTCTCACTCCTGACCAATCACTAAATTCTATTCTGAAACCAAACCAACACCATTTTGGGGGGTGGGGTGCGGATACTGATCACACAAAGTGATGTGACCACTAGAATTGAATCTGAATTCTGTAGAAGGAAGACTAAACTTCTAAGTGATGTTTTCTCAGAACACATACACCAGTGGCTTAGAAGGAGGAAGGAATCTCACGTAAAGAGGCATTGTGGAGCTTGTGCCGGGTTTGGCAGGTCAGTGCGATGGAAGGATATTTTGTTGAGGAATCTGGCAAAAGAGATAAATAAGAGTTAAGAAGATAAAGTCCACGGGAAGGTGTTATTTGCATCCATCAGCCATGATGTCAGCTAGTAGCTGTAAGTTCACTCTGTATCTTCCTGTGGCTTTTATTTGAATGAAAACACAGTCTGGGACTATCCAGTGTATAAAGTCTGAACTGACCTGGTGGGTTATCAGAGATAACAATCCATGCTATTCACTTATAGGCTAGAGTATTTCTTTAAACTATCTGGAATCCAAAGTGTCTGTTTCTAGCCTCGCAGCATCCTGTGCTCTGAGGATCCTGTCCAGCATGCAGCAGTGGCCGTCTTGCTGTTGGTGCACCCCAGGTGGCCTGCATAGTCATCTTCCATGCTGCAGAAGCCCATCTGGCTTCCCTTCCCCTCTAAAGCTAGGCGGGGACGTCAGCCCTGGCTGTGAAGAGTGGCACATAGCCCCTCTGCAGACTGTGTACGAGCAGCCCTAGAGGATTCTGGACCTCGACTGAGGCCTGAGTTGAGTAAGAACATCCCTCTGCAAAACATGACTCAGAAGGAGGGGACTCCAGCCATTCCCATGCTGGGGTCCAGAAATGTCACCAGGAAACATTGCTTTCTATGACCTCCCAAACTTTAGCATCAGTCTTGAGGTATCCATTCATTTTTTGGGATATTACACTTTATTTATGTGGAACCCCACAGAGTTGTCACCAGTTTCCTAAATGCGGCTGCGTCTTTGGCTAAGAACTTCAATTCAGAGATCTTAAACTTCTGCTCTCTTAACATAGAGCTAGCTTTTACCTTTTCTATGAACATAAAACCTTGTGGGCTTATGGTATTCTTTTTTAAAAAATATTTGGTGAGTTTTGTAGTTTCTTTGAAATTTTCCTGGCGATCTCCATTTTCCTAAAGGAAGCCGTTGAGAATGTGGAGGGACAGATGCTCCAGCCGCGGAAGGCTGCTCATGAAAGTAGGAAGAGGGATTGACAGGAGCCCGCAGTGGCTCTGGTCGAGGCAAACACATCAGCTCCTGTGACTTTGAGCGTATTGGCCACTCTCCTTTCTTCCTAGTTCCCAGTTTCCCCCTCAGTGCAAAAGGACTGGTCTAAGTCTGCCATCTTTGGAGGAACTTTCAGCAGCAGTGACAGGTTTTCACCTGCCACCAAGGCCAAGGTGGCAGGGCTCCGGGCCAACATGTTGTCCTCTTCCGGGCAAGCTTTCCAGTAAACCTCTATGTTTGTTGTTTTGGAAGCTTCTCACTCAGACAGTGGAAACAAGGTTGTTTTTTAATTATTATTATTCATGTTCACTGTTTCTACCACCAGTTTGCAAACAAGGTTTTTTTTTAATTATTATTATTAATGTTCACTGTTTCTACCACCAGTTTGCAAACCGTCACACTTGTGTCATGGCATGCGGTGGCAGTGAACTCAAAGTGCTAAAGAGGAAAAGTGCAGAGTGACAAATGCCATAGAACCCTTCACTGGGCTGTCGAGACAGGCTGATGGCATCTTCACCTTAGCATGAAGTACGTTTGGAGGATAAATGTTAGGCATCCATATTGAATACGTTTTTCTTGTGAAATGAACTGTCAGTGGGTGTTGGCCTGAAAGTCGTCAGTAGTTAAGGTGTTCATTTGTTCCCTTTAACTAACCCAAGGCATGCGGAGTGTTCATCAGGTCCTGTCTCTAGAGAGTCAGGGTGTGGTAGGGACACTTGCCAGATTAGGCAGAAGCACCCAAGAACTGCAGACAGGGATGGGACCGCCACAAATGTGCAGGCGATACTTTAGGAAGTTGATCTTTTGGACAGAGACACACAGGCCAAAGGGAAGGTTCACAGTGAATATAAACAGACATTGAGTCAGGCTTGGGTAATAAGCCTGCAGTAGAGGAGTTAACAGTAGACAGGGGGAAGTTAAGCGTGGCACCCATCCCTTCTGCATTTTCTTCAGGGTCTTCAAAACCCATCCAGGCAGTCTTCAACTGTGCTGTTTAATGCCATTACAAGAGCCATAATACACCCTACTTTTGGGAATGCAAGAGTTTCCCTTTCTGGTTTCTATCCATCTAAAAGGCGAGTTCTGTATTTGACGTCTGTGGATATTTCCTCATCTGCTCGTTAGTTCCTCATCCAATTAGAGCTGTGATCAATTACACCTACAGAGCATCGTTTTCTTGAAACAACAGCGGTGAGATACAAGCCCCTTCTGCAGCGCTTTCACTGCGTCTACTCCAGACTCCCAGCAGGTGGCGCTGTGAGAATGCGTATGCAAGGGCACAGCCGCACTTCCCTAGGAGAATAAGTCTCATGCCCA
>NW_004949105.1:3243338-3245600 GCF_000317375.1 Microtus ochrogaster | reverse complement strand
CCACCCTGTCCTCTTTTTCTTCTCTTCCTTTGAAAGTTTTAGAAGCCCAGCAAATTAAGCAAAGTCCACACTCCACCTAGACACACAGGTGAACCTGCTGTCCTAATCTCTCAGGTCGGTCCTGTGCATCAGGCAGGCAGAGCTGCAGGTTTCTGCATGGTGTGGCTGCAGCTTGTCAGTAGCCAGCATGTTAGTTACAAGACTGGAAGATGGCTCATTCCAGAAGGTTCTTGCCACATGAGCCTGAAGACCTAAGTTTGATTCCCCAGAGCCATGAGAAAAGCTAAGTGTGATAATCCTCACGCTCTGGGATTTAGGACAGCAATAGGTAGGTTGCTGGGGCTTGTCAGCTAGGTCATGATGAGAGTTCTGTCTTTAAAAAGAATGTGCATGGCTGTTGAGGAGCAACACCTGAAGCTGACCTCTGACCTCTACATGCACACACATCCATGTGCATGTATACTGCATGATTACACACATACACCCAAATATGCATTCACACATGTGCACACATATGTGTGTATGCATACACACACCCACAACTCACAAGATTGTAATCTATGTTAAGTCTTACTGAGGCTAAAGCAGTTGTTGCAAGGAGTAGAGTGAGGTCATTTTATAACCAATTGATTGATCCAGGGAAAGTAAGTGCATTGGGTGATTAATCTCATCTCGCCCATTATCTACTCCCCTCCTCCTGAGTCCTTGCTGGCAGCTGGCCTGGTCCAGCCTTCTGCACATGCCAGAGGTGGATGCCATAAAAGAAGGGGCTACGCTCTCCAGATCGATCTGCCGTATTGTTTCCTTGATGCTCTTAAAGCCTGCTTGACAGGCAGGCTGCTGAGAAGAACAGGAGGAACACATTAGGGGTTGGCTTGTGCGGTAATTAATCTGAGTCTTGTCCCATTAGTGCTGCTAATTGGCTACATGGGAGGAAAAAGCCTGGCAGCCTTGGAGAGGGGAGATCACCCTAAGATCGGTTCAGCAGTTAGGATCGTTAACTGTTTGCTTTTTATTTGTTTCTTTCTCAAACCAGCCAAACAGTCTTGTTGTAAATGTTTTGGTGAATTAGTTTTAGACTGGGACCTCAGAGCAAACCACTGCCCCTCAGTAACAGTCCAGAAAGTTCTGAAGGCCTCTCTAATTAGGAAACTCCACGAAGCTTTGTCTTGAATTTTGTGGTCTGTGAATTTTTCCTCCCCATTGGCTTCTATCCTGCACAAATCACTAAGGCAAACAGAAACATGTGTCATGACTCTGTCTTCAGGAGGGAAGCGAGTGTGGGAGTCTCTGCTGTGGCTGTTCAGCTGTTCCTACAGCACAGAGGTAGCTGAGCTCACAAGTTCCACACTCTTGTTCCTGGCACACAGTCAGACAGAGAGCAACCTCATTGGTTTTCCTTTGATCCTTGTCCTTGTCCCTCTCAGAACCCTTCATGAGGCGTCAGAGGGTGTGTTAGGTGGACTTGAATCTTTCAGAGGACGTGCTTGCCTTCCAGAGCAGGAAAAATGAAATCCTGTCATTTCTAAGGCAGTGCATAGAACTGGAGGTCATCGTGCTAAGCCAAGAAGCCAGGCTTAGAGGCCCCAAGATTGTATGCTCTCTCTCATATGCAGATGCTAGATTAAAAAACTAGTCATGTAAGATATGACTGTGGAGGAGGGGTCACGTGGGAGAGGGAGGGGTTTAAACAGAATGATGGGTGATCAAGGAAGGGCAATAGTATGGGTGTGTGTGTAGAAAGAAGAAGGGACCCTCTCAAGAGAGCATGGAGGCCATCAAGGAGCTTCAAGAGGGAGGGGCAAGGTGCAATGATATGTATTGTGAAATTTCATAATGACATCTATTATTTTTATCCTTACTGAAAACATTAATAAAAATTTAGATTAAGTGAATGACAAAAATGGGTGAAAGCATAGAAAGAGGAAATTATGGAAGTATTATACATTAAAAAATCAAAGGATGAATAAAAATGAAGTGTAAAGATATAAGAACAGGAGGGACATGCCTAAAGGGAGGCCCTTAAGATGACCAAATCCTTAAAATTTCACAGATTGCACAGAGGATCAGGAGGTCCCATTCTTCAAAACAGATAGATAAAATAAAATGTAACTTGGTAATCCAGTGAAAAAGAAAAAAAAAATAGAGATGATAACATCAAAACAAGTTTGGACAGAGTAGCAGATACTAAAATTCAGGAAATACATAATATTATGTTAATTGCTCATAGCATTAGATAAAATTCTTTATTTTATTTTATTA
>NW_004949105.1:3234661-3242411 GCF_000317375.1 Microtus ochrogaster | reverse complement strand
ACATATCTTAATTAAGGGAGCCATCTTAGGGTTGGCAAGAGACATGGACCTAGAGGGGCTCCCAGGTGCCCAGGGCGATATCCCCAGTTAGTTCCTGGGGCAGCTGAGGATAGGGAACCTGAAATGACCCTATCCTATAGCCATACTGATGAATAAAATTCTTTATTTTATAAATGTCAGATAAAGTACAAATCTTTACAATAATGTCAAAGTTATTAAGTGGAAAGTTCTGCCACAAGTGATTTAAGACTGTGGAGGTCTAAATAATCTTATTAAAGGAATGAAGTTTGTGGTTTAAAAGATTCCCAGGGGACCTGCCCAGCCCCAGATAATTTTCCAGGCGAGTGCTACCACCCTTAGATAATTTTACGGATGACTTCAATCCAGCCTTCAAAGAGAAGCCCAAACTTCCCCAAACAGAGAGGCAAAAAAAGGGGCGGGGGACATCTTACTTTTCTAAGTCACCAAGTTGGAATGATATGGATGCCAAAGCCACAGGAACAGCTGCCCGAAGAAAAATGCCAGGACACTCTCACGATTCAGAAGTCTTAGCAGAAAGGAGTCAATGTTGTACTAAAACATGGACTTTCAAGTTCGTTTTTGTTTCCTCATGGAGAGAGAGGCAATCAGGAAGAAAAACATTAGAAGTCACTACCAGATTTAAAGTGGGAAAAGTTTAGTTGTGGTGGTGGATGCAGCCCTTGTAAAATGTGGCACACATTAATCAGTTCAGAAGAACTTCTAGCACTAAAGGTTTCCTTAACCCAGAAAAGCTAACTGTAGAGAGCTGACATTAAACTGCTTAAATAAGGGACAGAAGCATGTCTGCCCACTCAGGCCCCTCCTAGCGTGTTACCTGGTTCCCTGGAAACCTTCCAAACCAGCCTAATGTGATCAGAAGAAGCATATATATATATATATATATATATATATATATATATATATATATAATCACATAGGACTTAAACATAAAACTAACAGTGCATGTTCAAAACTGCACGCCAACATGGCAGACACTATTCAAAAGCATTGAAGGACAGTGTAGTCAAGGCAAGTCTGGGCACAAATGTGGTTAGTTCCTGATACTCTCAGAATTTTCCCCAGTTATATAGATATTAATTAAAATTTAAGCTATATTTTTATTAATATTTGGTGTTATGGTTAACATATGGTCTCATGGGTTTCTCCCCACAAAGGTTCAAATGCCAGTAACTTGGTCTTCAGAGTTGTACTCTTGGGAGGTGGTGAGGGCTTTAAGAGGCAGAGTCAAGTTTAAGTTCCTTAGATTCACCAAGGCACCTGGTACCCCTCTGCCTTCTTATTTTGAGAAGTGATCTCTTTCTCATCTCTGTCCTCACTGCTATCACTAAAGTGATGTAGCTGAAGAGGTCCTTTTGTTTTAGACTTTCAGTGTATGAGACTATGAATTGAATAGACCTCTTTTCTTATAAGGCATACAGCCCCAGGTGTTACATAATAGTAAAAAATGGGATAAAACCTATGTTCAAAGCAATGGGACTCATAATAGTTGAAAGTGAAAATCATTCTAATAACCATCAGATCTCAAATGAGTAAATAAAACATGTATGTTTGCATGACAGAATATTGTTTGACAATAAAATGATATAAATTATAGAAATATGCTTCAATTTGGGTGCCCTTTGAGGAGGGTATGTCAAGGGAGAGACACTGGTAACAAAGGGCATGGGGTGTAGCCATGGGAGGTAGAAGGTGGGCCAATGGAAGGAAGAGGGACAACACAGAGATGTGGCGCCAGGACCCAAGCTTCTTCCCAGTCAATGACAACATTCAATGGTTGGTTGTGGTGTAGGGTATGTAACTGTGAACATGCTGAAATCCAAGTGCACATATTCAGTGGGTGAACTGTGGGGGATATAAACCACTTCTTAATAAGACTTAAAAGTTAAAAATCAACCATCCAATGAATTGATTGGGAGGGGACATTTAAGTCATATCAACAAATGGGCCCCTAACAAGAAGCTGCAGGAAGGACAGGTCTAGGGGGAAGAGATGCCATGTACATTGGTCTAGAAGCTAAGCTTCACATAGAGGCTCTTTAGATAGAGGTGGAAGTCAGATTGTCCCCCAGCATCCTGAATTCCTGGTGATCTCCGGTGTATTTTATGAAGTCATCTCTGTGGTCTTGCCACGTGATCTTGTGATTTCCATCTAATTTTTTTTTATCTCAAAGGAAATAAGATACATTCTTTAAGTTTATTAATCTTTATCCAGCAGGGTCTTTTACATTGACAGTGTCTTATTAGATCTTGGGGATTTCCAGCCTGGGCACCACTAATGTAAATTGGGCAAATCACTTGAAGGTCCTTGAAGTTAAGAGTTCAAAAACCGTCAAGTCTAGCTAGTCATAGATATTCAGGGTAAATTGAATGTGATTTCTTTATGGTTTGCATTTGGTCATTCGGGCATCTTTTATCATATAGATTTTCAGAGACAAGTGGTCTTGTAAAGTGTGTCATTTAGCCCATTAAACCCAGGCATCACATAAGAGCCTTTTAGATTCAGAATCAAGGGCTTGCCATTCAAATTTCTTCCAGAATGATGTTAACCAAACACATATCTAGAGTGTAATTTATTTTTTCTTTGGGAAAAAAATGAAGGATAGTCAAAGTAAGGGCATGTTGCCAACACATTCAAGCCTTTTAAATGGAGTCATCTGTCTTCATGATTTCCGTGCTCACTGTGAAGTTGTCCTCACGTTTAGACTCACTGTCAGGTGCTGGAATAAGTGTGTTAAGATGAAATATGATTGGATTTTGTCATTTTTAAAGCAAAGATAATTAAATCGTTAACATAATCATTATAGTTCTGTGATTGGAAGTTGCATTTCTTATTCCCATGAAGCTGCTCGTGCAGCGAACACTCTTGCTCAGTCCTACTGGAAAAAAGATAACAACCACAAAAACCTCAGAATCCAACAGAAAACCATGTAAATGGGACTTAGGTCTAGAAGGACTCCAAGAAGGAAGTCAAATACAGCCAAATGCTCTTTTCCTTGGTGTTCTGCCTGTTTCTCATCAAAGAGTGGAGTCCTAAGATAATTAGAAGACCTTTTGCAGTCAACTGGGCTCTAAGCAGAGAAATCAGAAGGAATTTGGGAACTCTTGCTCAACAGGATCAACAACTAGAGATGTAAGTGTATCCCATCCTAGCCAAGCAATAAGGAAAGAGAGTCATAGCTATATCTATATCTGCATACAGCTCATTATATATTATCAAAATCACTATATATAATACATATCATATATAGTACATGAAAATGTTGGAGGAGTACAAAGGGAATCTCATGACAACATTACAATCAAATTGTTTTTTGCTAGAAGAAAAAATCTAACTGTTGCTAGACAGAGAGACAGTTGGTTAAAGTCAGAGATGAGAACATCCGCAAACACAGCAGTAGGCTAAAGCTGACGTCTGGTCCACAGTGAAGGCTCCAAGGACACGAGGACAACAGCTTTTCATACCAAAAGGAACCAACCAGCCAGCAAAACCTGCTCAGCCAATGGAAGTCAAGATGAGGCTAATGACTGTCTGAGCAAAACAATAAAAAGAATTCAATAAAAGAGAAAAATAAAAAGGCAATAGAACACACCGGTTGGACTGTGTCCAAGGAAGTATTAACGGGAGCTTTTGCGACACAAGGAAAATGACCCCATTTCAAGACATGGCCACACCGAAACTGGGGAATGTCAGGGTTATTTACTTACTAATTTGTTGGTAAGGCGTTTAGATGAGCATCACTTGTAAAACCATGAGATTGTATAGACTGCTTAAAATCTGAACAGAAGGAGCATGCCTGACTTCGTGGAGGAAGGTGTGCATTGGGGGGCTTTCAGTGTTCAGTGTGAGAGGGAGAGGAGGGTGGAGAACCTTAGTCTTCCTGTGGAGGCTCACTGCACAGGAGGTGCTAGAAGTGTCCTTCAGAAAAAAGGGTTGATGCCATGGCTACCAGGATTTCCAACCTGGGACCTACAATATACACTGGCTAAACCACTTTCATATCCTTGAAGTTAAGAGTTCAAAAACCTGCAAGTCTGACTACCCATAGAGATCGAGGGTAAACTGAGTGTGATTTATGTATGGGCTATTGGGGGGTTCAGCTATGGAGCACTTGAACGGGCTTTGTGGGCCCGGGTGCACTGAGCAGCAGCCTGCTGTGTCTGAGGGCCGGCTAGAGCCACAGGCAGGAGAGTCAATGCCCAATGTGCCACAGTGCTGGCGAACCGATCCCAAAAAGTGTGGACTGGTCCCTGTTCAGGCACCAGATGATGACAGAAGTGATGGAGGAAGGTCATTGGTTGATTAAATAAAGAAGCTGCTTGCCCTGATAGGTTAGAACGTAGGTGGGAGGAAGAGGAAGTGAGCTCAGAGACTCGACAGCTCTCCTCTCGGGGGCAGACGCCTCAGAGAGACATGATGCTCCACTCTTGCGGGCAGAGGCGAGAGCTCTGCTCTCTGAGGCACACGCGATGAAGCTCCAACCCAGGATGGATGTAGGCTAGAAGCTTCCCGGTAAGCGCACCCAGCTGTGCTACACAGATTATAAGAAATGGGCTAGTCCAGGTGCAAGAGTTAGCCTAGAAGACACTAGATAGAAATGGGACAAGCAGTGTTTAAAAGAATACAGTGTCCGTGTAATTATTTCGGGCAAAGCTAGCCGTGATGGCTGCTGGGTGGCGGGAAGCAGCCCACCGCTCGTATTACTACACAGAAGTTACAAAATAATCTCACACTAGTTCAGAATTACGTATAATAAAAGGTTATTTAAGGGGGGGGGACTCACAGATCAGTATCCTAAATCACAGTCTTCTGCATGAACGGGGGAAACAGGAACAGAGTCTAGCAGTCTGGGAGAGCCGGAAACAAGAGAGCGAGCACACGCTGTACAGCTGCATTTATAGTCTAAGAGACAGCATCTAAGTGGGCTGGTGTCTTAAAGGCTATTGGCCAAAGGAGCGCCCCCAGCAGTCATTTATGCATCCTTTATCATATGGATTTTAGAGACAAGTGGTCTTGTAAAGTGTGTCACTTAGCCTGGACTTAGAAAAGTATAATTAGAAAAGTGCAAGGCCTTACTTATAAAGGGGAAACCTTATTTTTAAAGTTCATAAAATTATTAAAAGTAGATTTAGGTTAAAAATATAGTTACTAATAAGTTGTTTTGTCAGATCTCCTATCACAAATGTTTTTCTGGGGCTGAGGTGGGACCAAGAGGCACAGTGCTTGCCTATTATGCACAAGGCTCTGGTTCCCTCCGTTAGAACAGCAAGAAGAAAGGTCGCATTTTATGGAGTGGTGCTGTCCCCTTTTGAGACTGTGGGCATTGTTCAGAGGATTTGATTTCTGTCTTGATAGTTTTTAATGTCTTTATATATTATTAAAATAAGTTAAGGCAGTTCATAAAACATGTATTTGGTCATCTTACTTAAATAATTACTGATATAAATTACTGGAAAAAATACCATTTTTTCAGCCTTACATCCTTCCCTTTGTTCATATTTCTTATCTTCTCCCTTCTTTTCACTTTCTTTACAGAAGTGGTGACTTTTTTTCCTGGGTGTACGCATTTCCATTCAAATATTCTTCTGCCTTACCCATGCCATTGCTTAGTCTTGCTGTGTGAGTGCTGAGGTGGATACCCACTTATAGTTAGCTTGTGCTTACTGAGTGTCCAGTGGGACTGGCGTCATCCTCTGTGGTTAATATCTCCAGCCAAACTCCAAAGCAGGCATTTCTACTCTTAGTTTTGCTCTAACAAGTTTGTGGTCCAAGATGTTGTGTGACTGACCTCTAGATCCTGTAGGAGGAGATGCTGGTAACGGGACTCCCACACTGACCTTCTCAGAGTGTGAGGTTTTAACTGCTATAATGCTTTGCCTCCATCCTGTCTCCACAGTGAGGAGGGAGGGGTGGGTGGAGATCCTTAGTCTCCAGGTCTCCACTATTCCCAGACGTAAATAACATTCTGGCTGCCTTTGCAGTTTCTCTCCAATGCCCTTTCTTATTCTTGATCCAAGACTGGGAAATAAGACGGATAGTCAGAGCATAATGTGGCTAAACTTCTGTCAGTCCTAACTGTGCTGGTGGAAACAGACAGTTGCCTAAGGATCCCCCTCATCCCTAATGACTTTCAACCAAATTATATCCAGTCCACCTGTCATATTTTAACATATTTTCGTAATAAACTTTGATACTAAATAATAAAAGTGTTCTCATAGTAGTGAACTCCCCACTTTTACACATAAAACAAAAACAAAGACCCATAGACACCTCTGGCCCCTGCCTATGTGTCTTCCTCTGTACTTAATCTTTCCAGTAATGTTCCTACAATCATCTCTTTACCTGAGTTCTGTGATCAAACCAAGGAGCAGACTGTAGGAACCATAACACAGCCTAGGGGGGTGTTTCATGTCCAAACCATGACAGACTCGTTTTTACAAAAAGGTTAGATAAGGGGAAACTGGAACTAGTGAACTAGTGAATTAGTGAGAGTATACTTTTCCGTGTCATTGAACCACACCAGAGACAGATTTCCCCAAATACCACGACTTACATAAACTGTTAATGTGAATTTAAAACCTCAGATGATACATAAGAATTTCTTTTCATAGCGTGAACCAGAAATGTCAAGTTTAGTGCTGTTGTCTTTAAACAGGGTACAAAGGGACATGTTCCCCTAATATAGCTGGTAGCTATAATTATCTCCACCATGAAACAACAGATGATAAAATATAATTGTGAAATGAGCCTATGAAAATATGCAAATGAGTATATATAAATTTTAAAAAATCAAATATATAATTTCAAAGGAACTAACTTCTATTTGTTCTTAAACATGGCTAAGGAAGCAGAGTTCCTTGCTCAGTCACCCCATGATCTGTCATCCAAGGAGGCAACTTATCCTCTCTTTGTTGTCCTCTGGAGCTCCTAGAGAAATAATGATTTAACAAGATTATCCTTTCCAGTAGAAATGCATCTCAAAAACAAAGTGTGGAGTTGCATGCCCCAAATGGCATCCCAAAGGGGGAACATTTTTTTTTATCACAAACACATGAGAATATTAAAAAGAAGGGTTTCACTTGGCAAGGGATAGACTTGGAGATGTCATTTGACTTCAGGTCTTGAGGTTATGGCAAGAAAATTTCACATCTTCTATAGGAGAGCAGTTATCTTGAGTGGGGGCAGACTCAATATTCTCCATAAATGGATCACTTCTCTGGTGCCCAATGATTTTGTCAACCATTTTTCCCTTATCTGTTATGGAATTATTGGCAGTTGGTAGACTGAGCAAGGCAATGTCCTTTACATCCATGAGCTTGTGGACTCAGGGGAATACTTCAGAATAAAGAATAAGGTGTCTCAAAGGACAAAACTTCTGCCTCTAGAACTTAGGAGTCGTTCTTGTGGGTTTTCCAGACTGCCCATTATTTTAAGGACTCAGATTTGATAACTCTGCTGTCACATGAAGCGGGTCTTTAAAACCCCACCCTCTGTAAGTGCATGAATGTTGTATATTTGAATATGTATGAGCTGTCCTATCTATGCTTTTATCTCTTATCTGTTTGTCATATAGCTATCATTTGTTTATTATTGATCATCTGTCATCATACTATATATTGTCCTGATTAGTTCCCCCCCGCCATGACACAAGCTAGAGTCATTTGGGAAGAGGAAACCTCATTAAGAAAATGGCCCTAGGCTGGGCAGTGGT
>NW_004949105.1:3191792-3234401 GCF_000317375.1 Microtus ochrogaster | reverse complement strand
GAAAGCAAATGGAGCAAGCCATGGTGAGCAAGGCCGTAAGCAGTGATCCTGGAGGATTTAACAAAATTCACTTGGTACAATCCTGTTACCTCTGGAGGTCTTCAGGCTCTGTGTAAACTCATCAGTGTTATTCTCACACTTCTTAGCTTCTTGGCTTAGCCTGTGGTCCTATAGGCTACAAAATTGGTTGAAGCAGTGGTTCTCAACCTGTGAGTCATAACCCTTTGGGGACTGAACAACACTTTTATAGGGGTTGCATATCAGATATTTACATTATGATTCAAAACAGTAACCCAATTATAGCTATGAAGAAGCAATGAATTAATTTTATGGATGGGGTCACCACAACATGAGGAGCTGTGTTAAAGTTACAGCATTAGGAAGGTGGAGAGCCACTGTGGAAATGGACCACAGTTCCAGCAAGACCACTATCATCTATCTATCAAATATCCATATTTATATCTATCCTATCTATCTGTTTGTCTTTCCATTTGCCTCCCCTCCTGCCTTGTAGTAATAGGAGTGGTGGGGCTGCGTCCCCAGCACCCCGGCCGCCTGCTAGCTTAGGCCTCGAAATAATTACACGGACACTGTATTCTTTTAAACACTGCTTGGCCCATTATATCTAGCCTCTTCTCGGCTAACTCTTGGACCTGGACTAGCCCATTTCTAATAATGTGTGTAGCACCCCAAGGTGCGCTTACCGGGAAGATTCTAGCCTACGTCCATCCTGGGTCAGAGTTTCTCATCGCGTCTGCCCCGGGAAAGGGGAGCATGGCCTCTCTGAGCTCACTTCCTCTTCCTCCCAGCATTCTGTTCTGTTTACTCCACCCACCTATGTTCTAACCAATAAAATGGGCCAAGGCAGTTTCTTTATTAGCCAATGACCTTCCTCCATCACTGCCTTCCTCCCTCTCTCCCTCTTTCTCTCTCTCCCCTTCTCTTTCCTTCCTTACTTCTTTTCTTTCTTTCTCTTTCTTTCTTTCTTTCTTTCTTTCTTTCTTTCTTTCTTTCTTTCTTTCTTTCTTCCTTTCTTCTTTATATCTACCTATCTACCTGTTATGCACACATGTAAAATATGTTTTTTTACATATCAAATACCACATAATAAAACCCCTAAGGCATGTCATCTCCTCTCTAGCCTAGGTTTTCCTTCACCAATTCTCCTCTGAAAGTTACTTTGTGATTTTGTTTAGGTTTTGAAATATTTTGTTATATGCTTTTTTTTTAAAATCACTTATATTTTCCCTTTTGGTTAAGCTCACAATTCAGAAAAAAATGGCTCATGAATTCTTGGATTCCCAGGGTGCCACTGTGCCTAGAAAGTAGCCAGCATTTTCTAGGGTGTGAATGTAGACACTGCTCCAAAATTCATGTATTGAAATGTAATCACCAAGTGACAGTGTGAGAAGCTGGTGGCTTCAGGAGGCCATGAGTCACGGGGCTGCACCCTAGTGAATGGAAGCACCTTTGCAAACAGGATCCCAGGCTGCCAGTCTTAGACTAATCTATTTGCCCACAAGGGCCTGGCAGCAACCAATCTTGGATGCAGAGAATAGACCTCATCTAACACTGATTCTGCCAACACCTTGGTGTTGGCCCTTTCAGTCTCCAGATCAATGAGAGACAAAGTCTTCCTCCTTCAGCACCATAGAGTGTGTGGTTCTGTGGCACAGATGAAGGTGCTGCTCAGTCAGTTTAGCTGGAGGAGTCAGCTATATTACCTTCAAAGCATTTTTAGCCATACAATTCCATCATTATTTTAGGGGATTTCTTTTAAACTTCCAGGTTTACAGGCAAATATTATAATCCATATTTATGCTATACATTAAAGTAATCCTTTTCTGATTTTCAAGCAAACAGGAGCCACCCCTACAGATTTTCTGTAAAACATATTTACTCTGTAGGCTCCTGCTGAGCTTGTGAATAAGTCATGTGATTCATAATTGATTATGGATCAGGTACGAGAGAGTCTGCTCAATGTAACAAAGAAATACTGGACAAATCCAATCCCTGAGTCTGTAGATTTTGGTTAGTGTTTATTGATTTTCATTACGGAAAGCCTGGTTTTCTTAGATTAATTAGTGCCACTCTTAGAAGAAAGATATCATATCTAAAGCAATTCATTTCTCTTGATATCCACCAAAAACTAACTGAAGCCTTCTGAGAGCCCTGCCCTACTGAAATCCATTACCTGCACTGCTTCCCACCCCAGGGGGAAGGGGACACTTAGCATTTCAGCAGAGAGCTGATCTGGACAGGGATCTGCTTCCTGCTTGGAGCTCTGGCAGTATATTTGCTTTGATATTTTAAGATAGAAATTTTTAGGGTCAGAATTGATTGGTATGAGAAAAAAATAAGCCCCAGACAATATATTTTGTTTTAGAGAGAAGAAAATAACCCTGCACACCATACCCCCAAATAAGTCATCCATTTAGCATTTAGAGCCCAGGAGACATAGTGTGCAGGGTTTGGATGTCAGATTTCCATCTTGGATATGATGGAGCTACCAATCACAACACAGCAAGAAACTTGATCCAAAATATAATTTTTCTTCCTGTTTGAAGGTAAGGACATGCTTGTCACAGATTTATACCCTGGATAGAGCAGTGGAAAAGACTCAGCAATTGTGCTCACCTGAATAGAAGTTTAAAGGTAATTAGGCCAGCAGCCCCTTTGAACGCTCTGTGCTGGAGGCTCTGCTATGGGTTCTAGTCACTTTTGTATTCATTAACCTTTATTTGAAAACTTGCTGTCAATTGTGATGACAGTTGTATGAGTTATTATGGGGAACGTGGTATAATTAGGCTGCATTCAATCTGGAACTTCTGTAACTCAGATGTGAGGAAACTCTAAGCATGTATTGAAACATCATCTATAACCTGACAGCCACCACTGCTCTAGTAAATGAAGGGATGTTAAAAACTCGGTCTGTTTCCCGACTTCCTGTGGCAGAGACACACCTGCTAACTCAGTAGTACTGTGATGTATGTGTCCCGATGAATCGTATCAGTTCAGTGAGGAGGAAAAACATCTGGAAATACAGCAGCTGTTAGAGTCAGTAATTGTATCATTCACTGAATTCCACAAGGATGTGTTCATCTCCACCATTGGCTGAAGTGTGTGGAACAGGATGTCAGGAACACATCTCTTCATAAGGGTCATCACTGATGGGAGCAATGACCTCTGATGTCCCATGCTCATATCATCTTGCTTTTGGGTCACAATATTTAGAAAAAAAGGGTGACTTAGTAGCATTCATTTGATGCTCTACAAATTAAGAGCAGGTGCTGTGGGATAACCCTTCTGCATGCTGTGAATTTATGTTGCTCTCATTGGTTGATAATAAAAGCTGCGTTGGCCTATAGCAAGACATAATATTGCTAAGTGGGAAAGCCAAACTAGAAATACAGGAAGAAGGGCAGGGGAGAGAGATGCAAGCAGTTGCCCAAGAAATAAGATGCCAGCAGATGTTAAAAGTCACAGCCATGTGGGAATACATAGATGAATATAAATGGGTTAATTTAAATATAAGAGCTAGTTAGTAATAAGCCTGAGCTATAGGCCAGAAAGTTTGTAATTAATATAAGTTTCTTGGGACCATGTGGACGGGAAGTGAAAGTTCTACCTCTGATTACAAACAGGTTATTAAGGGGCCATTGTGGTTCTACCCATTGATGGTAGTATCTTCTGGAACTGGAAAGGTGTTGCAAGATATTCCCAGTAAGATGGACTTAGAACACACTCCCTCCGGTCCCCTGAATAGTTAAGATACTGCTATGGTCAGTGGGACAGTATGACATTCTGGGTTGCCACCTACTCCCATTAATTCTGTGTTAATGCTAATGATGGCTTCATGAACATCCGGGTACTCAGGTCTACCCTCATGACTGACAACAGTTACCTTTGAGGCGTTTGTAGACTTGACCTGACCTGTTGTCACAGAACATAGTCAAGCATGCCAAATTTCCCTTTGCTGAATAACTGGACTGGTAGAATCTGAGGCTCCTGAAGGTTATTGCAGCTTTGCAGAGATGATTTGGGAAAGCAGTACCCAGAGATTCTTCTCTGGGTGATGACATCATGGGAGGTCAGAGGGTCTGGATCCCAACCTGACACAGAAACATCTAGTTGGGTGACTCTCTAGGGACTAGGAAGGATTTCTTTGTGAGGACTCCATGGCTGAGCCTGAGTTCCAGAATGCTGGAGCTGCAAGATATCTGGGAGCAGATGTGCTCAAGAGCCTGTGGAGTCTGTTCACCTTACATGTGCACCTGTCCCACAGGATGGCACAGCCCTGTGTCCTGTGAGTCCTATCGTGAGCCAAAGGAGAGAAGTAAGTACCTGACTTCTCTGGCCTTGAAGAATGCTGTACACGAGACCCACATCTGTCCTGGTTCTTTTTTTTTTTTTAATTTTTTTCTTCTACCATGGCCTGCTTTATTTTTTTTTCAAATATTTATTTATTATGTATACAATATTCTGTCTGAATGTATGCCTGCTGGCCAGAAGAGGGCACCAGACCTCCTTACAGATGGTTGTGAGCCTCCATGTGGTTGCTGGGAATTGAACTCAGGACCTTTGGAAGAGCAGGCAATGCTCTTAACCTCTGAGCCATCTCTCCAGCCCCCTGTCCTGGTTCTTACAGAGAAGCCCAGGGGATTAACATGGCTGGGCTATTTGAGGGCACTTTTATCCCTTCCCTATTCATTTACTGTCAGCTTTGCTCTCTGTGGCCTCCCTCTACATCCTGGTACTTGAAAATACCTGCCATGATGCCTATGAAGCTTCTGGTCCATGGTGTGTGTGTGTGTGTGTGTGTGTGTGTGCGCGCGCGCGCGCGCACACGCGCATTTGTGTATGTGGTATGTATATGTGTTTTGTGTGTTTATGTATGTGTATATGTTTATGCATGCATGTGCATGGATGCTGTTTGTGTTCCAATGAGTTTGTGCTGCAGTGGCCCCTCATTTACATATTTGCACACAAGAAGCATCTTTGGAAATCTGACTTTGTTGCCAGCAGACTGATCATCCTACTTCTTATTTAAGATCCTCCAGTTATCTCACAGGGTTCTAAGCTTAATTACAAGTTCTTGGTTTATTCTACTGTATTTTTCTTTACACGGTCTCCTCTCATTCATTAAAAAAAAAAAAAAAAAACAAAAAAAAACAGTCCTGTGTCAGACCAGAGAAGTAGCCCTGAAAAAAATCTGCTTCCTAGCCTCAAGGAAGTTAAGAGCCAGCCTACACGGCAACACCTAGGGTGAGCATTGTGTATGACTTGGTGGGCCTGGGGTAAAGTTTGATATGGAGAAGATGGGACACTGTGAATTTGGCGAAGAATAATTATCTCCTGTAAGTCGTAGGGTAAGCCAGTCAAGGTGAGGCAGACTCCTGAGGGGCCAAAAGAAGCAGGAGCTCAAAGTTAGTTGTGGACAAAGCGAGTTTCGGACGCAGTAGAGAACTAGCAATCAAGTGTCCCATGGTGTACAGGTAAAGGGCAGTAAAAAAAAGTAGGGATGCCAAGGGATTGTTTTTTTGAGGAACAAGAGTTAAGCTTGGCCTCACGTCAGGGAGACCACCTTGGAAACTGATGTACTGACCCAGGGAACCGTCTTGGATATCAAGCTCTAATCTGATAAAAAAAAAAAACAAAAACATTCTGGAAACCTACTCCTGATGACTCTGTGAACTGAGTGGTGGCAGTGTTATTGGGAACATAGTGACCTTTGGTGATTGCTCAGGCATACTTTGTGGGACAAGGAAAGATGAGATAAGAAGACAAGGTCCAGTTTTCCCTGAGGGCAGATGAGCAGCTCTGTGATCCTTTTCTGAACATGTTCTTCTTTCCCCTGTCGAAGTGGTGAAATGACATGGTCTTTTCTCACCACAGCTGGCAGGTTAGTTTTGTTAGCCCGTTAACCTCCTTTCCTTCCAGATGAGCCAATGCATTTCCTGATAGCTTTTCTGGCATTGCCCCCAGTAAGCTGTTTAGTTGTTCATACGATTGAGGAGGTATCTCACCTGTCTGCAGCCTGAGCAAGTTTTCCAGTGTCCTGCTTTCTTTTGGAAAAGATTCACACAAGTCCAGGAAAGCAACTTAGAAGGTTCTACACTGAAGACTGGGCTGGTCCCCAGCTTCTTTCCACACCTAGTTTTCCTTTATCCTTTCCACTTCCTGTTTCCTCCATCTCTTGATATCAAACCACTCAGCCTTGCGTCTACCTTGACTCCTTTCACCCAGTCTCTAGAGTCAGCAGAATAAGAAGCTATGTCTGCACTTCAGTGGCCAGCTGTCTGCTTCTTTTAGCTTTCTTGAAAACAAACAAGCAAACAAATATCCCCTGCTAAATGAAAAGACAACAAAGCCTTTCTGTTGGCTTTCTTACAGAGAGGGAAATCTGAAATATCCCCTACTGAACTTTGTTCCCGCATGTTGCAATCTATATTTCAAGATTAGATCATTACATAGAACTTTAACAAAAGAATTTTGTGGAGCTGCCTAGATAGAGTATCTCTCTCCTTCAGTTACTTGGAAAAGTTTCATGATTTTGCCTCAGTTAAATATCTCAGGAGGAAACTTTACATCAGTTAACCTTAAGAAATGAATAAATCAATGAAGAATTAGTTGGTGAATTGCCCATTTCCTTAGAAACAGAATGCATTTCTTCTCTTTTTTTTTATTAAATTTTATTATTCAATTAAGGATCTCCGCCTCCCCCCCCCCGCCACCGCCTCCCATCTCCCTCCCCCTTCCCCGATCAAGTCCCTCTCCCTCATCAGCTTGAAGAGCAATCAGGGTTCCCTGACCTGTGGGAAGTCCAAGGACCGCCCACCTCCATCCAGGTTTAGTAAGTTGAGCATCCAAACTGCCTAGGCTCCCCCAAAGCCAGTATGTGCAGTAGGATCAAAACCCATTGCCATTGTTCTTGAGTTCTCAGTAGTCCTCATTGTCCGCTATGTAAGTCCGGATTTCTTCTCTTAAAAAGATTTCATATTACAATAATTTCTTCTCTGTGACCTGAGACATCATATTGCTACCATTGCCCCACCCCCCCCAGTAGGCTGGCTGTTTTCCCTTGTATGTGGATGAGGTTCTGTGGGATCCTCTGCACGGACCCTTCTGGTTAGCCTGGCCTTAACATCTCTCCAGCTCAGAGTCACACCTGACCATGCCTGAACTTGTAAACTGAGCTGCTAGGTTCCCACAGTTGGGGATGCTGTGTCTCCAAAGTCCCACACCAGCCATTGCTTCTCTGACCAAGGTGGAAACGTGATAGTGTGAGATTCAGAGTGTCCTAGAAGATTTTCCAATTGCAGACAAATACAGAAGAACCAAATGTTCAGTGTCCATACCTGCTCCACTTAGGGATAGCACAATGCAAGCTCTCTGCCAGCTGAGCCCCATCCCTAACCTTTTAGTTAATTTTGCCAGATCAAACCATTTCCCTATGTTTCCCTGTGCATACACAGGCAGAAATCGGCCCTCATTCAACAAACACAGACAGGAAATGACATATTGTTCTCTTAAATAACCTGTTTCTTCTTGAAGCATCTTTTTCTTTTCTTTTTTTTTAAATATTTATTTATTTACTTATTATGTATACAATATTCAGTTTGTGTATATGCCTGCAGGCCAGAAGAGGGCACCAGACCTCATTACAAATGGTTGTGAGCCACCATGTGGTTGCTGAGAATTGAACTCAGGACCTTTGGAAGAGCAGTCAGTGCTCTTAACCGCTGAGCCATCTCTCCAGCCCCTTGAAGCATCTTTTTCAAGCTGATTATAATTTTTCTGAGAATATTATTAAGATCAGAAGTACCACAGTAATCCCAAATCAGTCACTAGATTATGTGGTATTTTCTGAAATTATGAGTGACAGTGGCTCCCTTTTAAAGTCTAAGTCCTCAGTTATCCTTGCAATCTGTAACTGGAGGTTTCTCTACTGCCTGCCAGTTCCTGAATAACCACTCTGAGGCTTCATATTAATTATAAACAAGCTGCTTGGCCTATTACCTCAGGCTTATTACTAACTAGCTCTTACAATTTAAGTTAATCCATTTCTATTATTCTATATTTTACCATGAGGCTCATGGCTTGCTACTTCACATCTTGCTTCTCAGGCAGTGTCTCTCTTGACTGTACCTTCTTTCTCCCTATATTCAGTTTGGCTTTCCTGCCTAGCTCTATTCTTCCATGCTAAAGGTCAAAGCAGCTTCTTTATTAAGAATGGTAATAAAACATAGTCACAACATACAGAGAGGCATCCCACATCATAATCCCCATAAAGTATTATAATAAATAGAAAATAAGTCCTTAAGAACTAGATACGCACTCTTTACCTGTGGGCAAGTGCTGGAATGAATAGATTGGAAATGAAGAAGACTCACCACAGTGATGGCTCCCTCCCAGACCCCACATTAGGCACAAACCACACACAAACACCTGTTTTCAAAGAGAGATCCTTTGATAAGCAGGGAACAAATGTCAAAGTGGCTGCTTTCTGACGCTGGCAGAAAAACAGTAGCAAATGACCTTGCAGGTGTCATTCTTTTTTTAAAAAAAATAATTTGTTTATTTTACATCCCAGCCACGGTTTCCATTCCCTCTTCTCCTCCCAGCTTCTCCCCCTAATCCCACCTCGGTTCCCATTCCCCAATCTACTTTCCCTTCCTTTATGTTAAGGAAAAAGCAGGTCTCCCCTGGCTATCAACGAAACATGGCATAATCAGGTTGCAGTAAGACTAAGCACCTCCCCGTGTATTGAGGCAACCAAGTATGAGAGGTAGGCTCCCAAAAGCCAATAAAAGAGTCAGAGCCAGCCCACAGAGGACAAGCTACACAACTGTAAAATGCATGCAGAATTCCTACCTAACTCAATCCCCTGCAGGCTCCCTGATTATCTGTTCAGTCTCTGTGAGCCCTTATGAGCTCAGGTTAGTTGATTCTGTGAGTTTTCTTGTGGTGTCCTTGACAGTTTCTGGTCTCATATAATCTTTTCTTCCCCTCTTCTGTAGGATTCTCCAAACTCCACTTAATGTGTGGCTGTCGATTTGCATCTGCTTCCATCAGTTGCTGGATGATGCCTCTCTGATGACAATTGGGCTAGGCACCAATCTGGCCAGAGGAGATGACCATTCAGGCTACACCTCCACCCACTAGGAGTCATAGCTGGGGTCATGCTTGTAGATTTCTGGGATATTCCCTTGTACTAGGTTTTACCTGACCCCATTCCCAGTAGTCTCTTTCAGTACTTCCACCCCCATCTTCCCTCACCTGATCATTCAAGTCCCCATTCCCAGCTGTCCTCTGTCTTCTCACAAAATCTCTTCTTATTTCCCCTTCCCAGGGAGATCTGGGTGCCCCTCACACGAGCCTTCCTTGGTACCCAGTCTCTCTGGGTCTGTGGACTGCAGCAGAGCTGTTCTTTATTTTACAGCTCATATCCATTTATGGATGTTTGTCTTTCTCAATCTGGGTTATTTCACTGCCTTCACATTTCCTGGTGTCCTTGTTTTTAGCAGCTGGGTAATACTCCATTGCGTAAACATATCACATTTTCTTTATCTATTTCTCAGTGGAGGGGCATCTAGGTTGTTTCCAGGTTCTGGAATGACAAGTAAAGCTGATATGAACATAGTCAAGCAAGTATCTTTGCAGTATTATTGTGCATTCCTTGGGTGTATGCCCAAGAGTGGTATAACTGGGTGTTGTGGTAGATTGGTACCCAGTTTTCTGAGAAATTGCCACACTGACTTCTAAACTGGCTGTGCAAGTTTGCACTCCCACCAGCAATGGAGGAGTGTTCCTCTTGCTCCACCTCCTCTTCATCACGATCTGGTACGATGTGTTTTTGTTCTTAGTCATTCTGACGGGTGTAAAATGGAACCTCTGAGTGGCTTTGATTTGCATTTCCCTGATGACAAAGGATGTTGAACATCTCCTTAGGTACTTTTCTGTCATTTGAGATTCTTCTGTTGAGAGTTCTCTGTTTAGATCTGTACCCCATTTTTAAAAATTGGATTATGTGGTTTGTTGATATCTAGTTTTATGAATTCATTATATATTTTGGAAATCAACCCTCTGTCAGATGTGGGATTGGTGAAGATCTTTTTCCATTCCCAGAGAAACCCTTGGGTCCACTGTATAGGCAGGTACAGCCTTGCCAAGACAGAAGATTTAAAGGAGATACAGTGAGCACACTCTCAGACTTATTAGTGATGAGACACTCACGAGCCACCCAAGCAGCAAAGACAGATGTGTACAGTGGTGACCGTCCCCTTCTAAGTATCCTGTGACTTCTAAGATGCACATCTCCTGATCTAGCCCTTCCCTCTGAGGACACCTCTTTTCATAGCCTTCCAGAATACAGGGGCTCTTCTGGATTCTGTCCCCTGCCCTTCGCCCTTCTCATTCTGTACTGTTCCTGTAGGTCAGAGGTTCTCAACCTGTGGGTGGTGACTCCTGTGGGAGTAAAATGACCCTTTCACAGGAGTTACCTAAGACCATCAGAAAACACAGATATTTATATTATGATTCATAACAGAGGCAAAATTTTTGTTCTATTGAACTTCTCAATTTCATGAGGTCCTGTTATTAATTGTTGATCTTAGTGCTTGTGTTATTGGTGTTCTATTTAGAAAGCAGTCTCCTGTGCCAGGGCTATGTATTAAGGCTATTCCCCACTTCCTTTTCTGTCAGGTTCAGTGTATCTGGATTTATGTTGAGAACTTTGATCCTTGAGTTTTGTCCATAGGTATGGATTCATTTGTATTTTTCTACAGGCCAACATCAAGTTAGACCAGCATCCTTTATTGAAGATGCTTTCTTTTTGATATTGTATAATTTTGGCTTCTTTGCCAAAAATGAGTTGTCTATAGGCGTGTGGATTTATGTCTGGGTCTTTGATTCAATGCCATTGATCCACCTGTCTGTTTTTATGCCAATAACGTGTGATTTTCATTACTATAGCTATGTTGTAGAGCTTGAAATCAGGGATGATGATACCTCCTGAAATTCTTTGATTATACAGGATTATTTTAGCTATCCTAAGTTGTACTGCCCGCATTATGGAAATTAGGCTGGAGATTTAAACACACAAAGACACACAGACAGACACACAAGAACATGGGTCATCCTTGATACAAGAATGCCAACTTTCCTGTGCTCCAGGGAAGCTTATAGAGGGCTCTGACCACGCCCCAGCTCTCGGGATCTTTCAGCTGGAGACCCATCAGAAAGGATTTCCCCTGCCATCAGCGTCTCCTGCTCAGAGCAGCTATAGGCTGCTCCGAGCAGAGAAAAACAACTTGTTTACAGAAAATTCAGGGTCTGGTGGTCTGCAGTCCCCCCAAGACTAAGTTTTTTTGGTTTTCCATATGAAGTTGAGTCCTGTGTTTTAAAGTCTGTAAGGAATTGTGTTGGGATTTTGATGAGGAATGTTTTGAATCTGTAGATTGCTTTAGGTAAGATGGCCATTTTATGTTAATTCTATTGATATATGAGCATGAGAGATCTTTTCATCTTTTGATATCTTCTTAGTTTCTTTTATCAAAGACTTGAAATTCTTGTCATACAGGTCTTTCACTTGCTTGGTTAGAGTTACAACAAGATATTTTTTATTATTTGAGACTATTGTAAAGGATGCTGATTCCCTGATTTCTTTCTCAGCCTGTTTCTTGTTTGTATACAGGAGGGTTACTTTTTCTTTGTTTTTGAGTTAATCTTGTAGACAGCAGGCATCTGGAGTTCTATCTCTGTCACTGTAAAGCTTACATGCCTGTGCCCTTCTGAAGTCACCTCCCAGGTGTCCCTCCCAGCCTCCCTCGACATTTAACCTTCCACTCAGCTCTCCTTCATTACCCAGACTTCATTCATCCCGCCGCTGTGATGACTTTTCAGAATAATAAAACAGCTATGTGTTTGCTTCTAGAAGGTGAAGTGCAAAGCCCATGAAACACATTCTTTTTGTTTTCCAAATCTCATCTCAACATGGGTGTTGGAGGCATCTCCAAACAGCCACCTAGCTGCTGTGTCCTTGTTATCTCCAAGTGTGTTACTTCAAGTGGTCACCCAGCACCAAAGATGTCTCATTCTGTTTCCCGTATGGCTATAGATCAGGATGCCTCTCCTCTCAGTAACTCAGCCCCTATTTCATCAAACCAGCTTTCAGAGTAATGGAGATCTTTGGGTCAATGAAGTTATGTTTGTGTAAGTAAATGCACTCTAATTCCTTTGGTTGAAATTCATACATGACACTTTCAGGAGGAGTGATGCGTAGTGACTCACTCTGGCTAGAAGTTGGGAAGAAGGGATCTTTTCCATTCGGGTTACACACTAGTCTCTAGGCCTGATGGTTTACACTCAGGTTATACACTAGTCCCCAGGCCTGACTCTTTACTCCCTTGGAAGGGCTGTGTTTTACTTGGGTCTGAAGTTGCTGCTGTCATCCTCATTTATACACTGAGTGTTCATCAGGTTAAAAGTTAATGAAAAGAGCAGCAGCAATACAAGGAACAGACAGTATACACAGGTTACAAACATGGGCACAGTGCTGTGTAAATTCCACAGCCAGCAGGCAGCGATTTTGGTAGAGTGAGTGAGTTAAGCAGCCCCAGGGGGTTGTAGCTACTCTGCAGAGCACCCTGTCCCCTGAACAACCAGCAACTCGCAGCCTGGCATTAGGGTATGGCTTCAAGAAAAGTAATAACAGAAGTTGTCTGTGGTGTCATCTAATCCAAAAACACTGTGGACTAAAATTATTTTACTAATAGTCTAGATAAAGTAAAATATTTGTACAAGCTCAATGTAGTAGGAATGAAGCTAGTTCAAAAATCTGGACTAGAGGAACAACGTGACATAAGGCATAAAGGAAAGAAATACTGGGAAAGTTTGTGTTGTTGTAGGGGTTGTGTGAATACTAGATGGTGAGTTGAAAGATTTATTTGTTTATTTTCATTTCCTGTGTATGCGTGTTTTGTCTCTGTGTGCATGCAAACTGTATACACCCAGCGACTGGGGAAGCCAGAAGAGGGCGATAGGTCTCCTGGTACTGGATTTTACAGACTGTGGTGAGCTGCTGCGGAGGGTGCTGGGGATTACCACATGGGTGCCTGCTGGGAGCTGAACCTCTAAGAGCAACAGTGCTCTTAACTGCTGAGCCATCTCTCTAGCCCCAAAGAAAGTTTAAATGTCTGGTTCTTCAGAGGTAATGCTACATGGGCCTCTGCTGGAAGGGATAGCAGACCCTGTCCAAAATTAGGAAGGAGTGCCATGCTGGCATCTAGTAAATTAATACCGACTGTGTGCAGGTGTTTTCTCTCCACCCTCTGAGTCCTTAGCCTGTAGCTGCAGCAGGTCCAACCAAGCAGCTGTTTTCCTTGCTTGCTTCATTTCCTGGCCACTGTGAGCACCACGTTTAGGTTTTTCAGGGACTTTGAGAACTACCTTCTCCACCAGGATTCAACTTCCCATTTCAAATCATCCATTTACATCCTATAAACTAGGGTGATTGTCCTGATACTGATGGGTCCTGTGTCTTATGTATTTTGTGTAGTATGAGTGCCAGGAGACCAATGATAAATGGATTTTCATAAACCTTGTACAAGCTTCATATCTGCGGCAGACATCGCTGTGTGATCTTAATTGGTGATGCCAGGAGAGTCTGTTCCAATGATGTGTTGTTTACAAACTAGCTTTAATCAACAGGAAATGTGCTCTGAAAGGAGGGACGGGATTGTGAAAATGCAAACAAAACATTAAAATAGACTCTGCTGGCATGCGTGTGGGAATGAAGACCTAGCAGGGAGTGTCAGCTCCTGAGAAATTGGGACTCAGGATGTATACTACAGAGCGGTGTTTTGACCAAAATTTCAAGTCCTAGAGTTAATTAGTTACTATTTGGGCTGGCTAGCTTTAAATGTCAATTCACCACAACCCAGAGTCATCTTGGAAGAGATTTTCAATGAAGACATTGGCGAAAGGTAACTTGTGGGGGATTGTCTTGTTTATTAATCAACATAGGAAAACCCAGACCACTCTGGGCAGCACCATTCCCTAGTTGGGAGTCTTGAGACATGTGAAAGGAGGAAAGTGTATGAAATCTAACAATGCAGGAAGCAAGCATGCAGGGGTGCACTTATTCTTTCCCTAGTCTTAGCTGTGAATGTAGCATAACTAGCGGCTTTTGTTCCTGCCCTGACTTCCCAGAAACGATGGACTCTTAACTCGGAGTTAACTGTCAGCAAAATAAAGCCAACAGAAATGAAACTAGCACACAGTGCCTATGTGAGGTAGTAGGTTCCTTTGCTGGGGTTGCTTTCTAGAGTCCCATCCATGGCCCAAGCCATCACCACCTTCTTCATCCTCTGTCTGATACAGGTGTCTCACTTCGCCACTGTCTTTGCTTTATTTACATTTTTGCTTCTGATACGGTTTTACTTTTACTAATTAGACTTTTAAATAGTTTTGCTTTCTTTTTCTTTGTTAATGGTGAACCAAATAAAGTGAGCTTCAAAGTCTATACTTTGGGAGTAAGATGAGGAGACGGAGGTGGAAAACACAGTCCTGAAATCCTGTGGAAGGGGGGGGGTCAGAGACAAAAGTGGATTACCACAGCCTGCCCACCAGTCTACTAATGGTAGATAGGTTTCTCTATCCTGAGCTGAACTCCACAGAGAAGACTTACCAATCACATACAGTCATTGGGGGGCTGGCAGGAAATGGGAGAAGTGGAGGGGTCATACACACCGCAAGTAGACAACGCTAGAGAATAATGGTGTTCTCAGGATTGCATTATTGATGAGGCAAAGGGAATTCCATGGACTCACTTGAGCCTTAGGTTTGCATGTCTCCCCACGTTGAACACACTCTCTGCAGCAACTCTTTGGAACCTAGGCACTGACTGCAATCGTATGTTGACAATGAATGCATATAATAGAAGATTGGATTTAGAAAACATTGTACTGTTTTCTAAACCCTTTTCTCCTGTGCTATGTCATCTGAACATCCTTACTGGAATATGGGCTCTGAAAATACTTAACTCCTGGACTGCATTGTCTGGCCATGTGTGCTGCAGCTCCTACGTGTGCTTTTCACAGTACAGAGGGAGTGGTGAGCCATGCTGTCACGTGTGGGATAATGCAGGGCTTTCTTGTGAGCCCTCTTTCCTGTAGCCCCTAAGTACAGGTCTGAACTCTGCATTCCTCAGCATCATCGTACACGGCCTCCTTGCCTGGAGTGTTTCTCTTGGTCCATTCCAGCTGCTCCAGTCCTGACCATAGTGCATCAAGTGGATGGAACCGTGGAGCTAGCTGACCCAGTTCTGAAACAGGTTAATCAGAATAAATTTGACAGTGATTTTTCTAGAAAGAATGTTTTATGTGATTCACTTAGGAACTGGTATAGAGAACTAGGCTCGATGACTTTGTGGTCCTTTTCTATTTCCTTCTTACCTTGTGAAGTGAGATTTAACATTTTCAGAAGGCACCTACTGAAATATTCATATAAATGAAGCAAATTTCCATATAAAGCGGAAAAATCCAATTCAAGGTTTTCCCCCATTAAAACTGCCTTTTCAAAGTCAATGTTTGCCAAGAAATCTGTTCACTATTTTTTGTTATTATTGTGGGAGCTCATCTCATCGAAGAGTAGATTCTATTTGATCTGCCTTCCTTGTTCACCCTGAGCATGGACTCTGTTAGGTGTTAGGCCAGTCCTCCCCCCCACCCCTTACCTAACCTTCATCTGCCTCCAGCTGTTTCTCTGCCCTGCCCCTCATAAATAATGACAATGTTATGAGCAGAGCCTACGACAGGTGCTGGTTGTGGGCTTCTTCAGTCAGAGCCTGTGTTCATTTCCAGTGCTTGCTTGGGGGAGCTGTCATGGAGTCTCTATAGAGATGAGCATCCCCTACACCTCCCAGGCTTTCCCATGGGTTTGCAGCAGACTTCCTTCTCAGGAAAGACAGTTTTGTACCTCCACATGATCTTGTCATGCACTGGTACCCAACAGGTGGAGGTTTTTCCATACCGTCCGTATCCACAGGACCCGTGGCTCTGAGAAAGGATTTGACAGCAGCTCACTGTCACGAATGTACAAGTTACTACAGTGTATTCTTGGCCGTATGAAATGTCTCTTCAGGAATCTACATTTGGCAAATGACTTTAGAACAAATTAAAGTAGAAGTAAGTCTTAATGTAAAGTCTGTCTTGAAAGCATAAGCTTTGGGTAGAGCCCTAAAGAACACCTGGGCCTGCCTTGGTTCTGAGACACAGACACCTCTTGTCCTATTTTGCACGGGGCTAGTCCAGGTGGTGCTGTTTCCTTTGAGGACTTAGTACTCAGTAAGTATGGAAACACTTGCCCTCTCAAAAGCCGGAGTGGTTCTCCTTTAGTTAGCATGTTATATATCCTCGTTGTTCTTAAAGTGCTCAGTTTGTTACTAAATGAATACTTCACAGCCTTCTGTGAGTTCTGTTCCATGGTAACTCACTTAGACATGAGCATCGCTGCCAAGCCCCTGTGTTGGTGGCAGCCCATTGTTCTTGGCATTATCCAGGATTCAACCTCTGCAGTCATGTGATGCACCTCCTGAATAATTTACCCAATGCTCTGATTTAATCCAAGACCTTCTCTGGTTGGAGCGATGACTGCTCCCATGGGCTGTACACCAAGTTTATTCTTCAGAAGTATCCCCCCCCCTTTTTTTTTTTACCAGTTACCTATCACTGGAGAGAGAAAATCACCCTAAAGAACACAGGCATTAGAAAAGCACAATTAAGTCTCCTTGCACGTCAGACTAGATGTGATGTTATAGGGCAGTCATCCTAACACTTGGGAGCTCGAGGCAGGAAAGTTACTAGTTAGTTTAGCCTGGTCTCTTTAGCAATGTTGACTCTGGAAAATTGCTCATTTTATGGTGTATAGAAGCCAGACCTATTTGAAAGCTACCTTTAGCTACTCAATGCCATTACAATGATGAAAGAGAATGTAAGCGTCTCAGATGTGGTTAAACACAAAAAGTGTTTTGCGTAGAAACACCAAAGCTCGGGAATGTAAAAGACCATAACCGGCCTGCAGTACCTCTAGTGGGACACAGCTTAGGTCAAAGAGCAGCTAGTGGATATCCACGCTCATACCGTAGACACTTGTTCATTTGGTCCACCTGCCTACTTACCTGGGATTGGACAGCCTCAAGCCATGCAGACCCCACGGTGTGGAGGGTCTCACTCCCCGTGACCTCATCTTACCTAATTACCTCCAATCTCTAAATACCACCCTGGTGTGAGGGCAACTGCCTGCCTCCATGTAGCATGGATAATAAAAACCCAGAGATAGGAATTGGGGTTCAACCCAAAAACCAAGGCAGCCAAGTCACTAGAGAAGTCTTACCTCTACCAAGGCTGGGTGACCGCAAATTAACTAGAATAAGTCTCTCTTCTCATTTTCTATTCCCTCTAGTGCTGGGATTAAAGGCCTGACTCCCTAGTACCAGGATTAAAGGTGAGGCACCACCACCTGGATTTGTTTCTGCATTGATCTTGGGTAGCCCAGGGTAGCCTTGAACTCACAGAGATCCATCTGCCTCTGCCTCCCAAATCCTGGGATTAAAGGTGTGTGTCATCACTGCCTAACTTCTAGTGACTTTAGCTTTGCCTCTGGTCTTCAGGCAAGATTTATTTATTAAAATACGAATAATATGCCACTATCCCTCATTGCAGCCCACAGCCCCTTCTTCATCTTCCACAAAACTGTCATCTCTGCTCCCAGCTCCTTCCGTATTGATACAACACACTGGCAAGTGTGTTTCTTCCTAAAATGTTAAATACACATAGTTTTAATTTTTTCTTTTCTTTTTTCATTCATCATCATTTATTTATTTATTTATTTATTTATTTATTTATTTATTTATTTATTTATTTATTTATTTATGTTTTGTGTTGCTAAACTATAGTTAGGGTAATTTGGAGAGCACCCTTCAATGCACGTCTGAGTATCAGATACTTTAAGCTGCAGTTTCCTGGGGACCTTGACTCTGAGGATAGTTCAGACTAGTCCACTCCATCATGCAGTTAATAATGTATCCGGTTTGTACTTCTGAGGGATGCCTGCCACTGTGAGCCTTACAATGCGATGGAGAAAATGAAGTTATTACCAGAAAGGATTAGTAAGCAATCTACATTAAGCTTTGTTCAGCAAGCATGGAAATGAATGCTATTTCCACTCAATGACTCATCAAGAAGGATGCATTGTGTTGGGCTTAAACTACACAGAGGAGGCCTTGCTGACTGCTGAGGCGCCCAGACAGGGACTCTTAAACAGGCAGCAGCCAGGTCACATGTGTGTGCAGAGGCACAGGGGTTGCTGGGAGCTAAGGTGGTTGCTGACATGGACATTCACTACGTATGGAGAGAAAGGGCCAAGTGATATATACACACAAGACTGGGGAGAGAGAAGTGAGCATAGGGCTCTGGCTGTGAGCATTGAGGGAGGACAGCGCTCCCTGGAGGAGTGCTTGGGAACTACACTCCAGTTATTGACAATTGGTTCAGAACCTTTGGATGGCATGGTGTTGTCACTTAAACTTCATTCTCAGTTTTCCTCTATTTGCCATCATTTTTTCTGTATTTGGCTAGGAACAGCATGTTACTTTGTAGTTTTACTAGTGAGAATTTTCCCAGGTTTAAGAAGAGGGCTAGTGTTTCCGGGGTCATCTGCAGAGGGTCTGCCTCTGTGGGGTGCCTGGAGACATCCCCAGATTTTTGCTTTGGTGATCAGGCTGCACTGTTGCCGATGGGCCACCTGGGCTTTTAAATCCTAGTGGGTCAGTCTTTCACAGTATTTCAATTGCACCCTTGGTTTTTGGCCTCCCTGCAGTGCTGACTCCGTCCCTGCAAGGCCAAGCGTGTTTCTATCTGATTTACCCTAGGTGTAGGGAGAAGCCTATCCTCAGTATGTTTAACCTGAGGGCAGAGAGGATGCTCCAGGGCCTGAGGCTCCCAGGATGCCCAACCACTGTAAGGTACATATCTTAACACGTGTGAGGAGTCAGCAAGCAAAGTCAGAACAGAAACCAAGAACTATGGAAGCAGAGCCAGGGTCTGGCTTTCACCTCACGTTTGTGCTCTTGTAGTCTAGAAGACCTAAAGACACACACACACACACTCACATGCACAGACACAGACAGACAGACAGACAGACAGACACACACACACAGAGCCCGGGGATGTCAGTGTCCCCCATGTCTTAGTCACTTACTTCCTGTATATCTGTGGACGGCACAGTAATGTGGGTACGGTAGTCAAGGCAGATTTTTGAATATTTCATCTGAAATTGGCTTCCTTTGTGGATTTACTGTGAGTACTGATTTTCACTCACTTAATGTATGCTATTTGATTTATAAGCTTGATGATAATGCTATAGTTCCAACTTCTCAATTACAAGTCAGTCTTCCTGGCCTGCTGTGCTTAGGAGAGGGCGGCCTTTGACATCTTTTGCATTGCAGATGCCCGTATTACTGGGCTGGCTTTTCACGTACCCCAGAATTACCTTCCGGCTTGAAAATCAACCCCTGATCATTTCGTGTTCTATCTGGGGGTGATTTCCTGTATATTTTCATAAATTGAGAGTTACTGATGAGTTTAATTTAAGATCTACCAAATCTTAGATGGTTTTAGAAAGAAAAAAAATGTACTTAAGGTATTAGTTCATTACTATTTAAAAAGAGACTTAGTCACAGGAGTTTAAAGTAGTTATTTAAGGAAAAAAATATCCTTTGGAAGATATAGAAGGGGATTTCATGTTTTTTTTAATCAATAAACTTTCATTTCTTAGGCAGGTTTTGTTTATAGCACGTTAAAAAGAAGATCCAGAGAGTCTTTACACACACTGACCTCCACTCCAATTTTCTGTAATTTCTTCATTACTTCAGGTGTGGTGTTCCGGGCCTGTATTCCTAGGGCTGAGGTTCTGAGGCAGAGGGATTGTGTTGATTTCAAGACCAAACTGGATATAGAAGTGTTACCTGTCTATCTCAGAAAACCAGAAAAAGAGGAAAAGCTCCAGGGTTGTTCGGAAAATTGTTGTCACAGTTTATAAGCTAACAGTAAAAGTGGGGTGTGAGTGTATGTCTGTGTGTCTGTGTGTGTGTGTATGTGTGTGTGTGTATGTGAGTGTGAGTGTGCGTGTGTCTCTGTGTGTATATGTATGTGTGTCTATGTGTGTGTTTTTTTGTGTGTATGAGTGTGTGTGTCTGTGTATATGTATGTGTGTGTGTGTGTGAGAGAGAGAAAGAGAGAGAGAGAGAGATGGGGGAGGAGGGAAGAGAGAGGGAGATGGGGAGGAGGGAAGAGAGAGAGAGAGAGAGAGAGAGAGAGAGAGAGAGAGAGAGAGAGAGGAGGAAAGAAGAGAAAGAGAGAGAGAGAAGACTCTGTGACCAAAAGCAACCAGGGAGGAGCAGGCTTACTCTTACAGCTCTCAGGTCATGTCTTATCACAGAAGGGATATCTGGACAGGAACTTGGAGGCAAGAACCTGCAGGTAGAAAGAAGCTGATGCAGAGGCCAAGGAGGAGTGCCTCCTCCTCATGACTTGCTCAGCCTGCTTACTTATAGTATCCAGATCCTGTGCTCTGGGGTCACCCCACCTACAGTGAGCTTGGCTCCTCCATAGCACCCATAAATCCAGAAAGTGCCCTATAGACTTCAGGCTATTCTCAATTAAGATTCCTGCCTTCCAGGTATCCAGGTTTGTGTCAAACTGACAAAAATTCAACCAGTGCAGTCTCATGAGGCGAACAAGCTTCTCTTGTCTTCCTTAGTGTGTGGAGAAATGTATGCATTGCTGCAGCATTGTATCAACACCTCTTTAAGTGTCCTCTGTGCGTCACCTGCTCTTCCTCCCACCAGCTCTGGCACCACTAGTATTTTCAGGGTCACCATCAGTGTCCTTTTACTCCCCTGGGGCATCAAGTCTTTGTAGTCAAGGTAAATTCCCACCCTGTCATTGTCGTGGCTTACTCTCTTAGTGACCAAGAAAGATGGTTGTAGCCCTCTGGTTTCCACACGTATAATTGTGCATGTGGAAATTGTTGGTTGCTCACACACACAAACACACACACACACACACACACACACAAATAAAACAAAAATAAAGTTATTTTGATTCTTTCTACCCTTCACCAATTATGAAAAGAGCTGTAGTAAGCATCTTTGTGTGCACATAAACTTCCAGGGTCTTGCTAGGCAAATGCATACATTGGGTTATATAAGGAAGGCCTATTTGGTTTAGTCAAGAACTGCCCAGCATGTGGGAGTCCCACCACAGGTAAGGGATTCCTATGATGCTTTTTCCTTTTGTGCTTTTGGTGTTGTCATGGTGCAGGGTTACAGCCATTCTACTGGCATCTTCCTATTTTGGGTTGGAGTTGCCTTAGAGACATAGAGTGGTCAACTCGTTGGCTACCTGTGAACTGCTGAGGCGTCTAGTCTCACATAGTTTTTAACCATTTCGTTCCTTTATTTTTGAGTGTTGAAGTTCTTTGCAGATTTTGGTTACTAGTCTGTCATTTATGAATGAGATAGATGTGAGAGGAATGGCCATAACTGTTCCTAGGTGTGGTGGAGCAGAAAGTTGATTGCAGATCAGAGGCAAGGACGGGGACTTCTGGGAGAGTCCAGAGTGGACATGACCAGGCTGAGCTGGGCCAAGTGAGGACAGGAGGAGGGGAAGGAAATGGGAGAGATAAACCAGGTGCAGCAGCCAGGAGGCCAAAGGTACAAAAGGGGTGAGTAACTATAATATCTGGATTATATAGGGAAGAGCCTCTGGGGGAAGGGCAGCCCAGACCAGGCTGGAGAGCTCAGGGTAGCCTTTTGTTCCAGGTTTGAAACTTAGCAATGTATGATTCTTTTTTTTTTTTTTTGTCCCTAATCTGTGGCTTCTGTTTTTCTATGAACACTGCCTGTGGCAGAGGAGGAGTTACTCATTTTGAAAGTGTCTCACTTTTCATATTTTCTTGTGTAGATCAGACTTTTTATTCTGTATATAAAAGTCATTGCCAAACTCTAGGTTGCATGACTTTTCTCTTGTGCTGTTGTGTTTGATTTATGTGCCTAATTAAGGGCTCATAAGGACTCATTAAGGAGTTACATAAGTTGTCTTTATTTCTACATCCAGATTATTTACACACACACACATTTGTATTGTCTCCCTGGAATCTGTCCCAGATGGTTGTGCTGAATTCTCTTTATACTAGGCTGGCTTTGATGTGTGAGTGTTTGTTGGGCTTTTGTGTGAGTGAGTCTGCTGTTGTCTTCTCTCTGTTTGACTGTGTTGGAGGGGTCTTGATGTCAGAAAGAAGTGGAGAATTCCTGACTTCTGTTACCAGGAACACTGAGAGTTGTCATCATTCATCTTCCTTAAATGTATTAATGTATTTCTGTTGTTGTTGTTGTTTTTAAGACAGGTTTCCTGTCCTGGAACTAGGTCTTGTAGACCAGGCTGGCCTCGAACTCACAAAGATTGGCCTGCCTCTGCCTCCCGAGTGCTGGGATTAAAGGCGTGCGCCACCATCACCTGGCGGCTCCTTAAATGTATTGTACACTGCATAGGCACCCTGACTGGGCCAGATACTGTCTGATTTTGAGAAGTTACCAAGTCTGCTTCTTTTATTTGATAAAGGCCTGCCTGTTTAGGCAATTCACTTTTCTTTATGTGGGTTTCATTAGCAGTATTTTTCTGGGTGTGGTGGCACATTTCCAGATGTGTAGCACAGGGCCTTGGCACTGGGCCTTGCTTATGGGTGTGGACTGAAGCTGTGGTTAACAGTCCCTGACAATACAGGGTTATTAACTGGTTTGGGTGGGGGGAGCTCATACATGTATTTATTCCAGTTTTGAAGCTAAGCACCTTCCATGCATAGGGAGAGTCCTGAAACACGGAAATCAAGTGGCATGTGGTTTGGTACAAGTACAGTTTACGTGGAGACTTCTCAGGGATGATCTTAAAACTGGCGGCAAAACCTGAGTATGTCTTCCATTTCTAACAACTAAGAAAGGAAATATTTTAAGCAGGCGTCATGCTTTTGTATTGATAACATGTCAGTCACCGTGGGCCTTTTCAGCTCAATGCCAGGCTCACCACCTCACAAAATGAACTGGGACAGAGCACCTCTATGGCATCCTACAATAATTGCAATATACATATAGGACATAGATGGTGTTGGTCAAGTTTTGCTTAGGAGTTAATGTGATACTTGCATCAGCAGCTCCCAAACACGTGTTTTGACTGTCGTTTGAAAATGTGATGGAATGGTTCTATTTTGTTCCATAAATACGAGTCTGTATGTGTAAATAATCCAGATGTAGGGAATAAAGACGATTTATGTAACTCCTTAATGAGTTCTTACGAGCCTTTAATTAAGCACATAAATCACCAAGAAGCCTTTGGCTGTAATCACTTCTTGGATCTGTGGTTGATCTGAACAGCAAAGCGGAGCACGAGCCTTCAGCTTCTTGACAATGCTGCTCACTCCCTGCGTTCACACCTGCTGAAGAGGGGATTGCGTGCAGGGCTCCTGTGCAAAGTCGGGTCTGGGATGTGAGCTGCTCATGAGCTAGGCATAGCTGGGACACTATCTGTACCCTGTCCATGTCATCATGACCACAGCAAACCTGCTTCCTAGACAGTAGTAATTGTTTATATCATTCTGTTTGGTTGTGATTTTCACCAAGCAGCTTTTCTGGATCAAATGGCTCACCATCTCAACACTTCTCTTACAAGTCTCCTCCACATCCCTTGGGCTACGTTCAGAACTCATTTGATTATTACTCATGCATCTCTTATAATTAAGTTTGCATTTTTCTGAATTAGTCTCTGTAGTAGGATTCTCTGAAGGGAACAGAACTTACAGAACATACACACATGCACACACATATACATATGTATATGCATACATACACATATATGTATGTGCATATGATGACTATTCATATACAACATATATAATGTACATTATAAGTATATAAGATCTGTTAGATTGACTTACAGGATGTGGTCTGGGTAATCCAACAATGAATGTATCACAGTGGAAAGGCTGAGAATCTCATTCCATCAATGAGGCTGGATGTCTCTGAAGTTCCAGTCTGGTGCTTGAGTCTAGCTGAGTCCTGGAGACCTGCTGGTTTATAGTTGATGCTGGAATCCTGAAGAAGACAGACTTAATACCATCTCCAGTAGCAGGGAAGATGAACTTGCCAGAGAGAGTGAGGATAAGCAGGCAAAAAACAAAAGCTTCCTTCTATGTCTCTATGTGAGCTGCCAGCAGAAGTTGTCCAGATTCAGGGTGGATCTTCCTGCTTCAGTCTGATTAAGAAAACCCCTCATAGGGGCACCCAGCAGCTTGGGTTTTAGTTGATTCCTATGTAGTCAGACAGACTACTACATTTAGCCATTGCTCTCATAATGCATAGATATTCGCCCCTTTGATTTTCCTTGCAACATCATGCAACTCGACAGTTCTCATTCTCTGGGAATCCTTTTATATTGAAAACATCTGGAAGCGCATTAACTTACAAAAGGGACCCCTCAGTCTATGAAGGGTCTCTCACACTGTGCGGCTTCCATTTTGTTGAGGGGGAACTCAGACGCTGGCTTTGTATTCTTAAGACCCTGCTTCCCTACTTACATAAGAACCAAAGTAGAGGCAATCATTAAACTGGACCACAAGTGGAGACAATTAGAGGCAAATATCTTGGCACATAGGAAAACCTTTTGGGATATATTTTATCTCATGGGGAAGTAAGGAAGCTGTAAGTTCAATTTAGGAAAGGTTGTGGCGAGTTGGGGAGCCCTGCCATGTGAACCATCACCTTCTCTTCCCCAGGTCTGGACACAACTCTGTCACTGAACCTTTGCGGAGGTACCGACTGCTCCCACTGCTTTGACCCAGTTCTAGGTCTCTGTGTTTGATATCTAGCATGAACCCTCCTTCTTACCAAAGCTGCTATGCTCTCGTCAGCTCAGATTTTTATCACATTTACACTGACTCAAATATTGGCTGTAAGTTGCTTGTGTGTGTGTGAGTGTGCGCGCGCGCGTGTGCATCTTCTGACCAGAACTGTGCTAAACTCACAGAAACTGTTCAGGAAACCACCATTAAGTTAGAGCCCACTTTTAAATGCTCCTATTGACAGAGTTGCTGCTGCAGAATCAGTCACTACCAGGAGGTCTGTCCCCACCCCCAAACCGTCTCCTTCAAGCTATCAGCCAATAACACAAAACTCTGTCAGCCTATTTGTGATGTGTGTGTGTGTATATGTGTGTGCGTGCGTGCACTTGTGTTCTGTCTTCTATGTAAAGAAGGTCGAAAGAGACTGCTCCAGACTCCACAGGCAGAGTGCACGGTCTTACTGTGCTGCAGTTAGACTGGAGATGAAGCCACTTCTGCAGCTGTAGGAGCAACAGTCTTGTGCTCCCATCCAGCAACTGTGCAGAGATTCTGCTGGCGAAGCTGGGGTGCTGTGCAGCAGGAGATGGATGCTGACTACTATATTGTCATCAGCTTGTCGGAGTGCTGTGAGTGAGACCCTGTCCCCTGAGGGGTTCTTAGGCCTCTCACACCCCTACATGGAGCTAATGCCCATTCTTACATCTTAGGGGAGTGCTCATAAAAACATAAGAGATAACTGGGTATCTAGCATGTGGCAGACAGGGAGTCCTCTTGCACTCTTGGCGGGACTATACACCAGTGTGGCCATTGTGGAAAGCAGCATAAAGCTTCCACAGCAAATTAAAAATAGAGTTACCATGTGACATAATTTCCCAACTTCTGGGAATATACCCAATGGAAATGAAATCAATTTGCTGAAGAGATGTCTGTATTCCATGTTCTTGCAGCATTAGTCACAGAAACCAAGACTGGGGTTAGCCTCAGTGCCCATCAGTAGATGGAGAAGAAGAAATATACCGAATCTCCAGGTATATCTTGGTGATCTGGCTTTGTGATAGCAGACCCAGTGTGAAAAGCTTGATTCCCCAGAACGGAATAAAAATCTGTCTGTCTGTCTGTCTGTCTGTCTGTCTGTCTATCATCTATCCATCCATCCATTCATACATACATAATAGGTTATAATATGATTTATTCTTAAAAAGGAAGTGAATCTTGGCATTTGGAAATGTGTTAAAGCTCAGAGGACAGATCCTACATGGCCTTGCTAATGTGTGTGTGTAGCTTGTTACCTCCACTGTCTTAACCCCGGGTGACACCTTGAACCCAGTGTGTATCAGTTCTTCTGTACATTTAGAGTCAGATGAAATAAGACTTTGATTAGCAGAGTGACTGGCAACCTCAGGATAAAACAGCCATTTTTGGTTTCTTCTACCACCAGGAAAGTATCTAAATAAATGTATTTCATTCATCAGGATGGTCTTGGAATCATCACTGTTTGGGCTCTTGCTTTGGTTTCCACTTCAGAGGTGATATTAATTTTACATCTTTCCTCCAATATCATGTAACAATATGAACTCTAAAAACATCAGTTCCATAGAGACAGAGTGTAGAGCGATGGTTGCTAGAGGCTGGGACAGGTGTGGAGAATTTTTATCAAAGGGCACAGACTTTCTGTTATAAGTTCTGACCACCAATGTAGACCACGGTTCTTATAACTATCACTGATGATCTACACATGGCATTGCTAGGAGAACAGTTTTTATGGGTTCTCACTATACACTCAGCAAAGCTAACCCTGTGAGGTGATTGGTAGTAGTTTTATAATGTGCTTGTGTTAGCCAGCTTTTGCCTCTGTGACAAATGTCAAGAGACAATTTAGGGGGAGATTTATTTTGGTTTACAAAGGCCGGGCGGTGGTGGCGCACGCCTTTAATCCCAGCACTCGGGAGGCAGAGGCAGGCGGATCTCTGTGAGTTCGAGACCAGCCTGGTCTACAAGAGCTAGTTCCAGGACACAGAGAAACCCTGTCTCAAAAACACCAAAAAAAAAAAAAAAAAAAAAAGAAGTTTAAGCCTGAGGTTGGTGGATTCGACTGCTTTGTGTCTGTGGTCATGTAGAACATGATGGTACTGGAGATTGACAGCAGAAGTCACTCACTTCCATGGCAGCCAGGAAGTACAAAATGTTCAGACTTCATTTGGTGACCTATTTTGTCCAAGTAAGCACCATGTCCTATGCATCTACCACCTTCCAATAATGCCATCAGATTATTGTGGTTTTAATTGGTCATAGAAGCCACCGCACCAAAGTTATTCCAGCTCATATCCTAATCCTTTACCTGGAAACCAAGCCTTGAACACACAGATCCAATCACTACAGTATGCACACATCAAAGCTTCATGGTGGACATTGCTCATGCTTCCATGTTACCATGACCTCATGGTTATTTGACAGTGTGTTTGAGTGCCTAACATGTTAAATCCATTGTAAAACATTTAAAAGGTGTTTGGAGCTATTTTAACTACAGTTTCAATTTCTCTTTAATTATACATTTTTCCTTTCTCCTGGAGGCACTTCATATTCTCAGATTAGGATTAACCAAGGCCACCCTTTGAAGGCATAAGTCATAGACAATGCCACACCAGTTTGGAATAATGATTAATAGGGTGGTATTCATTTAAAGGGGAAAAAACTTAGAGATAACCGTCCCAGACAACAGCTCTCTGCGCAATCAGGAAGAAGTGTAGTCGCCTGAACTGGAGCAGGAAGCAAAGAGAGCGAGAAGGGAAGTAGCCGCTGTTTTAAAGGGAGAGAGACCACGCCCCAATGGGCTGGTATCTCAGTGGCTATTGGCTGGACGAGCGGAAGGACCTCCCACAACAATCCTTCATGTCCTGATGTCCACAACCACCACTAGAGTTTCTTCTCTGCCTTTTCTTAAAATTTCCCAGGAGACTTTTCAGACTTCCTTGTATATGGAATTGAGCTTTTATTTTGATAAAGCTACTTATTAGGAAACTCAATCCTCCAGGCAATGGTGTTGATTATCAGGGCCTCTGGAAGCTTGTTCCTGCTGAATGGACTGAATTTGATCCACATTATCACAGAAGTGGGCTGCATACGGAAGGATGAACCTTTCTTTTTCCCCAAGGGGATGATAAGGTGGGAAGGCCCTCGACAGGGACGGCTCCTCAGTCTTGGACTTCCAGACTCTAGGACCGTAGGAAACACATTTTTGTTGTTCATAAATTACTCGTTCTTAGTTATCCCTTGTAGTAGCACCAACGTGGAAGCCCCTGTGGCTCTCAGTCCTGGGAAGTTTGATCCTTTCAGCTACTGTCATTTGTGTTTGCAAATTGCTACCCTAGGCTTCCGACTCAGTTCAGGATCCCCAGCCTTTTGTGTTTTCTGAGCACTGGAAATTCTTGTCCTCCTTTGGCCTCTTCACCAAGGCTATGACTGTGTCCTTGCTCTCTGGTGGTGTGAATAACCTTCTCTTTTCCCACTGGTACAGTCACCATCTCAGGGGGTCAGTGGAGCTCAGTATTCCTGACTTTCAGTTTTGAAGATAAGGACAGGAGCCACACATATGACAATTCCATCCCGATCTTGGGTCCTTGTAGGCTCTGCAACATAAATGTTCTTATGGTATACGTATGAGGCAAGACCAATGACTTCCCCTGCCTCCCTGGCCTTAGGAGCTCACTGTGTTCACTGGACTTCAACACTGATCGTCTCCTGGCAGGTGCAGGGAAGCATGCTGACTTGTGTCTCTTTACTGGTGTCATTCATGTCTATACAGCAGCATCTATTTCCATATCTGTCTCTAGTATCCAGAAAATCTAGATGATAAGTAGATACATGACTATGTAGACATATTTATTTACCATGATGTGGATTCTATTCCTATTTATCATCTGCGATTGGCTTAAGTGTTTCTCTCAAATTTAGAAGCTGATTTTTTGTGCCCCCTTCTTCCTTTACTTTATCTTCTGTCTTTGAGCTGCCCTTTTAGGCAAAGACAACTTTTTCGAAAGTCATGTTTTCTAATTTGCATTTATTTATTATTTATTGTCTTATAGTAAGGATCTACACTTTCCCTACTGCACACAATTAAGCCTCTTCCTTCTTTCATAGTTTTGTCTGTAACTCAAGGGTATGAACTGGTCAGAGCAAGCCATGCTTTGCGCCGGTACAGGATTTCTGAGAATTTTAATTGTGCAGGTTGGTGGCTATGGCAGAGTACTTTATTTTAAGCATTGTGACCCATGACTTTCTTCTACACTGTGGATGCATAATTAAGAGACAATTTACATGCAACATGGAGATGGTGCTCTTTTGGGGGAATGTATGAGAAGCAGGGGGATTGAGTGCACAGTAAAATGTAAAATAATCTCAATATATTTTACATATGATTATGCTTTAGATACAATGGCTTAGACAAAATATGTTATTAATTCTGTCGGCTTCTGTCTGCTTTCTTGATGCGTCTCCTGGACCATTGTTAACTAAAGACCTTTCTCTGCCCCCATTTCTATTGCCGGTGCTGTTCTGGACTTTGTAACCAGTTGAGAGATTCTTTTCATTCTCTGGAGTTTTCACTGTGATGGGCTGTCATAGAAGGGTTTTGAGCAGAGAAAGTTATGTGGAGACATCTGCTCTGGTTGCTAGAGCAAAGGGTCCCAGAGTGGACTTCTGACATGGTTGGAGAGAAGAGGCTGGTATAGGCAAGGACTTGGTGGCTGATGAGGTGGGCGGTCCTGGAGCCTTTGAAGAGCCATCAGCTTTGGGTCCATGCTGAAAGTGCTTGTTGAAGGACCTGGAGTTTCCATAAAACTTTACATGTAAGAACTATCTCTCCAATTCTTTTTCCTTTTTGTGAACCTAAGAGAACTGTTGGTTCTCTTTAGCTCTTTTCCATTGAGACTGGGACTGGATCTCAGTGGGAAAGGCCTTGATGGGCTGACTGTTACAGAATGCTTGTCTGAAGTACTATTGAAATAGGTACTCATCATAGTCATGTGACCTTAGAGGGAGTGCCTGTGTGTATATGAGTGTGTGGATGTATGTATGTACGAGTGCGTGTATGAATGTGTTTGTGTATATATGTGCGTGTTTGTATGTATATTGCACGAGTATCTGTGTGTATGCATATGAGTGTGTATGCATACATGTGTGTCTCTGTGCATATGAGAGAGAGAGAGTGTGTGTGTGTGCGTGTGTGTGTGTGTGTGTATACACTTGCTTCCTATATGTAAAGGCCTGTCCCAGTTCTTAAAGCATGATAAACACTGATGAGATGTCCTCCCTCCTAATGTGACACTGCATTACTGTGGTTTCCTGCTCATCTGTACAAAGACATTAGTAGCCCCTTGAAAAAAATGTCTTAACAAATATTCTTTGCTAGTATTTACATTTTAAAATCGCACTCGGTGTGACCTATGTGTCTGTTAAAAACTGAACACTGTACCCCCTCACCTCCACTCCATCTTCCAAATGGCCTCAGTAGGCAACAGTTATGCCGGATAAAATCTGATCTGTTAAGTGGACCTAATGATTTAATCTTAGTGGTAAACTTGTTTTGTTTTGCTTTGCATACAGTATCCTGCTGGCATGTATGTCTAAATGCCAGAAGAGGGCACCAGATGTCATATATTGTCGTGAATTGAACTCAGAACCTCTGGAAGAGCAGTTAGTGTTCTCTCTGAGCTCTCTCTCCAAGCCCTAATGATAAACTTCTAAGCGTTTTAACCTTGACGTTAACACAGCTTTATAATGGATCTAGGACCTAAAGTATTTTATAATCTGACCTTTGAAATAAGATTCCCAGAGTTAGGGACTCAAGAATAGCCCATTTGGGTATTTTAATGACAGTGAACCAAAGTTTACTGCAGACATCATGCTAGTCCTTGTTAAGGAAATTAAAGTTGCCTTAATGAGTTCTCTTAAGATTATCTAATTATGGAAGCTCATACTCATAATTCCCAGTACTTGGGCTGTAGAGTGAGACCATTTTAAGATACAGTTTACATGAATTCTATTAAATGAATCACATCAACATGATTGTCATAATATACATGTTTCGTATAGTTTTTATGTAAGAATACGACTAAAACACTACAAAAGCAAAATATATACTTGTTTTGCTTTCTGGTGCTGGAGACAAGGCAAGAGCTCTGCCTTTTTGACCTTTTTGTTTGGTTTTTAGGAATGTCAATAAGATATCCAGACTGACCCTGACTTAAGAAATTCTCTAGCCTTTAAGCTCAGATCCTAAACACAAAGTTTATATAAAATAAGTACTAGATGCTTGCTTTACCAAAAGCTCAAGCTCTATTTGGAAGAATGTTCTTGATTTACGTTTGACCAAAAAGATGTTTAAGCAATCCTAGCCTGCATTTTAAAACTTTTCCCACCTCCATCTACACACTGAAAAACTTCAAATCACATCAAAATAGATATGTGGATCACGAATCTTGTCAATTTTTTCTAATCTAATATCTACATATACAAAGAACTTCAAAACTACTGTAGCATGTTATAGTAAAAGAAAGAAATGCTTGTTAGAAAGATTATTTAAAACTTTGACTATCAAGCAAATAAAATATTCAAATCAAAAATTATAATTTTCTAATTTGATTTGAATCATCTTTCAGATAATGTATCATTTCTGGCACCATTTCTATCCAACCATGGAAGGTTTACCATATTTCTATGTAAGTTTGGTACTTATGCTACCCAACTTCCATCTAGCAATGATTAGCTTCTGCTAAACAGGAGAATCCCACTTAAAACTGTTCATTCGGGTTTTCAGTGAGAAACTGTTTTTCACATGATTTCCTTTAACAAATATAAAATGTAGCATGCCATATTTTTTAAGTCATTTATTAGATAAACTTTGGTAAGCAGACAAAGAGACTTCAGAGAAACATTTTAAAGTGATTTTATTTAGGAAGGTGATTATGTGTTGGTTGAAAAAGAATCAACATTAATATCATTGAAGTCAGTGAAACCACAACAATATTTAAAATGTTAAAGAATTCAAGTTCTTTTTTATGCTTGTCAGGCCAGGAACTTGGCATCGGTTTTGAAGAAATTCTCATTTCAGGAGTGACAGCCTTCTTGATATGTCTAATTTCTGTTCTGCTCCACCCTTCCTCTAACACTTTCCTTACTCGGGGACACATCTCAACAGGCTGGACCTCGGGGAATGGTCTCTGTTTCAACATCTGCACCCGCTGGCGGACATCATCAAGTTTTTCCAGGAATTTAAGTGGAGACTCATCTTGTAAAGATGTAGTCACTGCTATTAGCTCAAGCTGCTGTTCTCTGATCTCCTTCGCCCTTTTAATCTGTGGAGTGTATTCTCGATTGATCAGCTTGCCAACGTCACAGAGAGCTGCCAAAAACAATTTCTTTTTCTGTTCTAATGTATCACTAAGCTCCTTGAAATACTGAAGAACAAATTCCTTATCACCTTGAATCATTTTTTCAGTATGACACTTCTGTTTTTCAAGCTTTTCAGTAAGACGGGTGATGTCTGTCCAGTGTGTGTCAGTTAACTGTTTAAACAGCTTCTGAGGTGTATCCTTTTCTTTCAGATAGAGACTCTGAAGGTCATCTATAGGATGACCATGATGTTGGCCTATAGTAAGACAATGGCAACAAACTAATTTTTTATCTAGTAGGCAATAAACATTTAATGGCTGCCTGTAGTGTTCAGGGCAGGTGACAACATCTGGGTGGTCTTCTTGCAGGTACTTTTCAATAATTGCTCTCAATGCAAAATTTACAGGTAAGGATTCTATACCAGTTAAAGAAATTTCAATAATCCTTCTGCAGTTAGGACACTTGAATGGAATTCGCAAAGATCTCCATAACAACGAGTTTCTAGTTCCCTGAAGAACATTTTCCAGACAATTTCTACAAAACGTATGAGAGCATGGCAGGACTCGAGGGTCTTTGAAAATACTGTAACAAATGGGACATGTTAACTCGTCCTCAAAATTGTGCATTTCCTGGTTTGTTGATCTCCTGATCTGGATACTGAATATACTTTATCCTAGCCAACTTCTCCAGGTTCTTTTGTTATTCGCAGAAGCCTGGAGTCTTCAGCGGCCCTGGAGGGGCGCCGCCACCACCACGGCTGCCTCCTAGCAGCTTTCCACCGCTGCCTCGGAGCGCCCCGGAGAAGCTGGGGTGGGGTCGCAGCTAGGAGGGCAGGGCCGGGAACCGGAATGGTGTCCGGACGTTGGTGGGGCTAGCCTGGGACGCCCTCGGCTTCTGGAGGCAGCTCGGCCGACTGCTTATTACTGGCGACTACGCCCACTGGCCCGGAGCGGGCCACAGAACTGGAACTTTGCATTGTTACCTCATAGGTTCCTGGCTCTTGCTGACTGGTGAAGTCACCTCCTGGAGGACAAGGCCTCTGCCCGCCCTGTCCTGCCCTGCCCTGTGGAGGCCTCTGGGCAGTGTCCCCTCCTGCCACCCCCCACCTCGGGAGCGCTCAGCGGGACTGGCACCTGCTCCCCCACCCTCAGAAACTGTATTATTTAGAACTTTGCTTAGCCCATTAGCTCTAACTTCTTATTGGCTAACTCTTACATCTTAATTTAACCCATTTCTAGTAATCTGTGTATCGCCACGTTGCTGTGGCTTACGGGCAAGATTCCACCTGGCATCTGTCTCTGGTGGGGCTACATGGCTTCTCTCTCACTCTGCCCTTCTTTCTCCCAGCATTCAGTTTAATCCCCCCAGCTCTGTTCCCCTATACCATTCTATAGACCCAAAGCAGTTCCTTTACTAACCAACGATATTCACAACATACAGAGGGAAATCCCACATCAGTTGTGTAACATGTAAAAGAAGAAAAATATTAAGGCAAGCTAGGGATTCTGGGCAAAGCTGTGGATGGGAAAAACAAGTGTTTGCACAAAGTTGGAGCCATCTCAAATACAAGGCTACTCTGTGTTTGGTAGGGGAAGGAAGAAAGATTACTTGATGGCTGGGGTTTGCCTTGGTAAATGTACATTCTCTTTGCTAAAGGGAAGTCTATGATCTATGGCCTCCTAAACTTTCTTTCTTACATAGTAAGTAGCTATGTGCCAGATGGTAGATTTATAGTGCCTTTTCCGATCCCATGTGGGGATTATACTCATGGCTCCTGTAGGAACTTTAGAGAGCTAAGGTTGGACAGACAGTCCCCCCTATTATTTTGTCTCCTGGGCCTTAGCTTTTTAGGGATTCCATCTGAGTCCTTGTAGTCATTGTCATAGGATTTGCTGTGATGAAGTGCCATTAGCAAAAAGCAAGCTAGGGAGGAAGGGGTTTATTTCAGCTTACACTTTCATATTCCTGTTCTCAGGACAGGAACTCGAGCAGGGCAGGATCCTGGAGGCAGGAGCTGATGCAAAGGGCATGGAGGGGTGCTGCTTCCTGGCTTGCTCCCCATGGCTTGCTCTGCCTGTTTTCTTATGGAACCCAGGACTACCATCCCAGAGATAGTAGCTCTCACAGTGGGCTAGGCCCTTCCCTATCAATTACTAATTAAGAAAATGCCTTACAGCTAGATCTTATGGGGACATCTTAATCAAGTTTCTCTCCTTTCAGATAGCTTCAGCTTGTGTCAAATTGGCAAAAGACTGGCCAGCAGTCTTCATCACTCATTTTAAGTCAGACTCCTGCCAGCTCCCTGCAGCTCCTGGGATCACATTGATTGGATGGTTCACTGTGCTTGGGAACTGTGCAGCCTTTGGATGCCAAATGGCCCTCTCTGTGAGCTTGCTTCATTGTCTACTTCCCATTGGGCCTGGGTCATGTGGTTTCCAGTGATCCATCTCATTGCTGTGGTCTCCTCTCTGGACCTCCTCTTCTGTATTCCTCATCTCCCCAGTCCTTCTGATCTTTGCTGAAAGAATTCTGATGGGATTCATAGAAAACAGGTAGAATTCAGGGCAGAGGAGGAAGGGGCACTCACAAGGGGTGAGAGTGAAGAGCAGCCAAAGGGAGCAAGAAAGAGACGCAGAATGGGATGAGATGGTCACACTAGTCTACATGTTAGGCAGGTTCTATACCGTGTCTACATTCTCTAGAACAGACAGCATCCCCTGAAGGGATTGTCCTGTCCAGGCGTTTCTTAGGCCTGTTTGCATTGGGAAAGTACTGCTATGGGACAATGGTCTGTATCCTGTCAATTGCATTTTAATCAAATGCTTGTTGGCCAGTAGCCAGGCAGGAAGTATAGGAGGGGCAACCATTCAGAAAGTAGAGGCAGGGCAATGAGAACAGGAGAATTTTGGGAGATGATATGGTCAGTCTTCAGTGGTCACTCCAGACACAGAGGAAGCCAAACAGGGCAAGCAAGATGTGACTGCCTTGCCAAAAAATGTACCAAGCCACGTGGCTAACACAGATAAGTATTATGGGCTTATAAGTTAATATATTAATTAATAAGAATTAATAAGAAGCCTGAGCTACTAGGCCAGCTAGTTTATGATTAATGTAGACCTCTGTGTGTTTATTTGGGACTAAATGGCTGTGGGACCTGATGGGATGGAAACTCTTGCTCTAAAGCAGAGTCTCTGGCTGGCTAGTTACTAATCTAACGATCTTCTAGGAAGCTCAGAAGATCCTTGTCTCCACTCCGAGATACGATTCATATCCCATTCCTTTGAGTAACACTCATAGTCCTTCCTGCCAACGGTGAGCCCTGGCTGTGCCAGCATCGAGCTAACTACCTAACAAACTAAGCTTCAAAGTCCAATGGAGTTTCCCTCCAGAGATGGAGGTTTCCGAGATGACTTTGATGGGAGTTTCTCCAAGTTATTATTATGTGTACTCCATAGGTCCCTGATGGGAAAAAACTTGCCTGTGTTTATTTTCTCCTATCCCTGGGGTGTGTAGTGGCTCTTATACAGGGCCTAGGAACTCGGAACACAGTGAATGGAACCCAGAGCAGCTTTGGGAGTACTCAGTCTGTCTTCAGATTGGCCAGGGCGAAGAAACAGTTTTTCTCTGGTTCCTGTGGCTAAGGAAAATATAAATGAATAAAGCCATGTGAAGATGGAGATTTCTTGCTTTGATTATTTAGAACTGAATTAAGAAGAACAATGCAAATTTGGTGGATTATTACTGCAAGATAAATCAGTCAGTGTCTAATATTAAGTTACATTAAAACAAATTGTATTTTTTACTGACAGCCGTTTACAGAAGAGCCACATAAATAATTTAATCTAGAAGAGAGGACCATTGAATAGAGTGGATGCTTAAGTTAATTTGCTGCTAGACCATATCTGTCCTAAAACCTTACCTTTGCCCCATAGTTAGACAGGTCCTAGTTATGAAAACGTCTAAGCCAATTCCCAGTGAAACATTAGATAAAACTGCCAAGTTCCTCAATGCATAGATTTGGATAACAAACATCTTATTAGCTTAACTGGAACTTTTAGAAACACATTTTTTTTTTTTCTGGATTCACCTGAAGGCCTATTGGGATATCTTGATTGACATTATTGCAGGTTTTAATTGGCTACAAGTCAGTAATTTTCCTTGACAAGGTAGGAAGGTAATGTGTATGCCACTCTGGAATGCAAAGTGACAATTGTTCTGCTATCCCCCTGCTCAAGTCAGCAGTTCCCTTCGATAACAATGGGTATTCAAGTACCCAACTGTAAGAGGAACTGGATGATGTGCAAGCAGATGTGGGTAGACTGGAAAGACTAGGCCTGGGTCAAAAGCAGATTCTTAGCAGCTCTGGGTAGGTGAGGGCATTGAAGAGTAGACTGGAAGGCTTAGTTTTACCCATCATATGTTTAAGTATGTAATAAATACTTTTGACCGTACAGAGCCTCAGACATTGTAACAACCTAAAGACACCAAGTGAAAATGTATTTATAAGAAATACATTGAGGGGAAATATATATTAATGAAGATAAATTAATAGATAGATGACATCAGGAATGTTTGTAGGGATATGAATTTTGGCAGTACTTTGGGTATTCTGAAAATGCTTATCTTAGTTCCATAGAAGAACCATATACAAAGGTTTTAGTCTACACTCAGGGCTTTGAGCTTTAACAATGCTAGTCATACTTAAACTAAGAACTGGGAGAAGGTTGGGAATGTAGCTCAAACGGAGAGCAGTTGCCTAGCATTCATGAGGTTTCATCTCTAACACTGGGGGTGGGATAAAAAGAAACACATGAAAGAAATTTCACTCAGCTCCAGGAGCCAAGGCACTCATTTTTAATAATAATGCTAGCAGAGGCAGCTTGTACTGATGATCGCCTGCTAAAGAACACGCCAGTTTCCCCCATTCCCCATTATGTCTTGGTCACAGCTCTAAGTCCTGGCAGTATTGGCCTCTCTGTGAGTGCCTAGGTCAGCATGATGTTGCTCACAGATCCAGTCAGCTGCAATGCCACTTTCTTAATCTTTATAAGGATGCTTGTTTCTTTGAAAGAAAAACAAACAAACAAACAAATTTTTCGAATGAAAACCATTAAATTGGCTTTGGCTTACAATGCTAGCATTGAAGGCAACTGTTTGGATGAAATGGAGCAAGTGGGTGCCCCATCTGTCTGCTAAGGAAAAAGGGCACCTCAGGGCCTTTTTTCAGCCACCATGGTTTGAGACTTCCAAGGCTGAGGGTGTCAGGAAGGTCAGAGATTCCTCACCCAATACTCCTACTTTGACATTTTTGAGGGAGATAATGAGTTTAGTTCCACCGAAAACACTAGTCCGATCTATTCCTTGACATGCAAAGACAAAAACACAAAACTAAAAACAAAGCAAACAAAAAACTCTTAGGCTCCCACTCTATGTTGATGGAATCAAGCTAAGTATTTTTGTCAAATATTGTATAATGGGGGTCTTTTGCAGTTTTTATGTCTCAATCCTGTTTTTATAAAACTTACACCAGGGACCAAACAAAGAAAGATCTTTGCAATGAAACCTAAATATATTAAATCTGTTGTGTATTTTCTAAGTTACAAGCAGAAGAATGTTGGGAATTAGAACAAAGCTTGGGCCGCGTTTTCTTTTCTTTCTTAAGAATGAGACAGGGAATTGCTTTTGCTTTTATTTGGGAAGTTTTGGAACTTACCCAGGTGGTTAACTCCCTGTTTTCAGAAACATAACTGTACTGTTTCTGCTTTATCTCTCATTTTCTATGAAGTTCTCAAGGTTCTTGTTGTTCTCATCTATTGCTGAGTTTTAGCTGTCCTCCGAGGCTCAGGGAAAAGTGATTGAGCATTTGTTCCAGCAAACAGAAAGCCCAACGAACAACCCAGTGTTTGAATTTCAAATAGGAGTGATTTTTTTAAAAAAAATAAATAGAACAATAGCCATGAGATTTTAAAATTCTTTAATGTTAAGTAGTTTGTATTCTAAGTTTGCAAAGACAGTTTTGTAGTGGGTAAAAACTTTTTACATTTGAAAACTCACATTGGGTTGTAGATGGGTCACTGCTGAATGTTCTCCATAAAACAATGAGCATGGGACAACAGATCAGTTTAAACAGATGCAACTGAGCTGAATGTGGTGGCGCACACTTTTAATCCCAGCACTGGGGAGGCAGAGGCAGGAGGATCTCTGTGAGTTCGAGGCCAACCTGGTCTACAGAGCAAGTTCCAGGACAGGCTACAAAGCTACAGAGGAGCCCTGTCTTGAAAAAAAGTCAAATGAACAAACAACAACAATGACAAAAATTAGATGCAACTTAGACAGAAAGTAGATATTAAAGTTTAGGCGGTTGGGTGTGGAGTTGTGTAGTTGAATCACGAGAGATGATAAGAAGTTTAAAAATCCAGTTGACAGTCTAGGAAAGAGAAAGGATGTCCTGTAGCCAACGACTTTGAGACCAGACCATTGGCTAATAGATGTGTTAGAACCTGTCTTGGTTGAGGTCACAAGGAACAGTTATGTTATTTTAACAAGGAGCGCTTTGAGCTTCTCTGTGGGAACTACAGCATCTCCTTCCACTTTCCAATGGCCCAGAAATTAAATACAACGGCATGAGGTCCTTAAGGGCTGTGTGCCTTGGCCTTCAGTGCCAAGCTCTCCAGCTGCTGACTTCATCTACGGATGAAGTCTGTGAAGCCGTGTTCTCAGGGACGAACCACTGCAACGTTCACAGGCGTATCTGATGTACAGTCTTCCCTAGTTTCACCTTTCAGAGAACGTACCACTCACTGAGTCTATATTCCAGTTTCTATATGTTCAACTCTTCGTGTGGCTCTTTAAATTTCAAACAAGCTACAGAACCACGCACCCCATTTGGCCTGCTTGGTGGATACAACTGGCAAGAGGCTTTGTTCTCTGAGTCCTTTGCACCGAAGGAAACTGGTGAACAGCTCCTCAGTGCCATTTCCTTCTTTGCCACCCGCCTGTCAAGTGTGTGAGTCTCCGTGTTTGCCTTTATTTTGAGGCTGTTGTGTAGATCACGTTTAAGCTCTGTTGGAAATGACACCCACGAGAAGGCCCTGCATCTCCTACTCTCTCAGGTGAGGGAAGTCTTTTACACTGATGTCAAAGCTCTGGTCTTCCAGACTTATCTGACCTGACAACAGGAGAAACTAAAAGGCCATACTAGTCATTTTTCTTGTGTCTGTAACGAAATACCTGACAAAAACAAGGCAAGGAAGAAAGGATCATGGTTTGAGGTGGCAATAGTCCATCGTGGTGGAAAGTCATGATCATAGGAGTATAGATCATCCTGTCCTTGTGTCCTTGGGCAGAAAGCAGAGGTAGATGAATGAGGATGTTCAGGTGATTTTCTTTTTTTCACCCCAATTTTATTAAATCTGGGATGTTTTCCCTGTTGTTCATGTTGGCACCACCAACACTCATATGTTACTTTTGAGGTTTTGGGGGGTCCACCACCCAGTTCCCAAATAAACACACAGAGACTTGTTCTTACATATGAATACCCAATCTTACCTTGACTTGTTTTTAGCCAGCTTTTCTAACTTAAATTATCCCATTTTTTCTTTAATTACATTTTTCCTCAGAGCTGTTTACCTTTATTTTTCCTATTTGTCTTTCTTCCTGTCTTACTCTGGCTGGTTGTGTGACTGGGTGGCTGGCCCCTGGCATCTTCCTTTTTTCCTCTTCTTGCTCCTAGTTCTTCCCTTGAGCCTAGATTTTTTTTTCCTATTTATTCTCTCTGCCTGGCAGTCCCACCTATTTCTCTCCCCTGGCTAGCTATTGGCCAGTCAACTCTTTGTTAGGCCAAGGTGTATTAGGTGGCAAAGAAACACAGCTTTACAGAGTTTTATGTGCAACATAACAGAATGGAGCACATCTTTGCATCATTAAACAAATATTCGAAAGCACAAACGGATGTAACATATCCTAAGCTAATATTCCAGAGCATGCATGGTTTGCCTTCCTTCCTTAGTTAAATTGCTCTGGAAAAACCTTGATGGACAAACCCAGAAGCGTGTCTCCTAGGTGATTCCAAGCCCAGTTGACTTGACAAGTCACCTGAGAGATCTTCTCTACCTACTCACAGATAACTGTTAAACCACTGTCTACTTGACCCTCAGGATGACTTACATTTTCTACACATAAGTGCAGACCATACTGGGAAAGTATGCCGAGAGAGAATCACAGAGTTATTTAAAGGAAGGTTGAGGCCAAAGTTGCCAGGAAGCCAGACTAACTTTTACAATAACAATTAATCAGAACCTGGAGAGCTATCACTGGAGCTTCTAACAATAGCTGATTCCATTAACCTCAACGGGACTTTAATTACTATTGCTGTGACGAAAGGTGGGCCAGAAAATCTTCGTAGCACTTTTTGAATGAGAATCTCTTTATTTTTCTGCAGTGTGCAACTCACATGGTCCTCCCAAATTCTCAGGAAACTCGAGCGACAAATATACAAGGCCCTGGAATAAAAAGGTGCCCAGTCATTTTTATAAGAAAAGCCTCGCAGGCCAGGCAGAGAGGCTTGCAGCCATGAGCAGTATTGTTGGCATAGCAGCTCTGGAGCAGTGTGCCTGTTCCTGTGCTCTGCAGATGGCAGGCAGTGGTCCTGGGTATGGAAGGAGGCCTAGGAGAGGAGGAGTCAGTGTGGATGGCCATGTGGGTGAAACAGAGGGTGTGAAGAGATCCTCTCAGAAATGGGGAGGTGGGGCTGAGAAGAACATCACATTCAGAGAGATGAGAGTGATGCTTTGTCTGCACTGAGACCTGGACCCGTTTTGACGCATGACAGATATCAACACTTCCTCTTACAGATTTAAACTTTCTTAACCTGAAGGTGCCTTAACCCAGGGGCTGGAAACCTTTCAACAGGGTTGAATGATCTGAAAGTGTATATCTCCCAGAGACAAACACAAAAGCACTCCTGTGAATTTGATGAATCTGAGAATCAAAGTTGGAATTCATATGGAGATATTTTTTTTCGATTTTGGAAGTCTTCTGGTCAGTAAGGCTTTGGGGACAGTGTTCAGTAAGTTTCCACCCACTCCACATTTGTAAGTTGTGGGATGCTTATTTCAACTTGTGTCAGGGAATAAAGAGACTTATGAAGAACATGCATTACTGACCTTCTTAGACAGTTGGAAAGTCACCAAAATAAAAGAAATACAGAATATCTTAGGTTTAAGTTCATTGAAAGGCCCTGGCTCCTCCGCCCATCTGGCAGTTAGCATTCTTCTCTTATGTGGCAAAGGTTTACAAAGGAAATAGGCACAGGGTGAACTGACAAGAGGCTTTAAGGCATATAAGTACCCAGAGACACACCAAGACTGGCAACTGTGGCTTAACATGACATGGCACCTTCTGATACATGGAACTGTGCAGAAGCCCATCACTTGCACACAAGTACAAGAGCAGCCAAGCTATTGGAGCCTCTCAGCCAGGCTGCCACTAGCTCTATGATCTGTATTATTCAGACATACTGTATTACATATAATGCATTCTCATTATTTCTGTGAGTACGATTTATTTGAACTTAAAATTGTACGTATGAGCTGTTGTGGAATATTACTTTAAGGTGTGTTACATTCTTTTATGCTGTGAAATACTTGTTTAATGAAGCAAAGATATGTTGCATTCTTTTATGTGGCATTTGTTTAACTCTGTGAACCTATGTTACCTTGCCTGCCTAAAACACTTGATTGCTCCAATAAAGAGCTGAATGGGCCAATAGCTAGGCAGGAGAGAAATAGGTGGATCTGTCAGGCAGAAAGAATAAATAGGAGAATTCTAGGCTCGAGAGAAGAACAAAAGGAGAAGAGGATGACATCAGGGGCCAGCCACACAACCACACAGCCAGTCACAGAGTAAGAAGGAAAGAAACATACTTATATAGAATAAAGGAAGGTAAAAAAAAATCCAGAGGCAAAATGTAGTTAAAGAGAAAAGGGAGAATTTGAGTTAGAAAAGCTGGCAATAAAATCATACTAAGGCTGGGCATTCATAAGTAAGAATAAGTAACTGTGTATTTGTTTGGGAACTGGGTGGCAGACCCTCAAAGAGTAAAAAAAGAAAGAAACTACAATGAGTACACTATAGTTAATGTGTGTGCTCTATTAGTGGACATGTAGCCTTATTGCTAGAGTTCCATTCTAAGTTGCAGCTATGATAATACAATCTGGTGTTCTTATTTGGTTTTACTTTTAAATATTTATTTACTTCTTTTTAACTTTA
>NW_004949105.1:3156766-3191667 GCF_000317375.1 Microtus ochrogaster | reverse complement strand
TGTGGCCCTGCCTTTTTAACGGGGAGCGCAAGGGTGTCTGGGGTGCGCACAGGTATCCGTAGTCCAGGGGGAGTATGGGAGTTGTAGTTTCCAAAAGAACAACATGTATAATGAAGTGCAGTCACTAAATCTTGAGTCTGAATTCTTTGTAGAATTGCTTTCGGTTAACTTGCATATTTGTTGTACTTTATTTACTTTTACAAATCTTCATAAGTTAAGTTTGTCTCCTAACTATAATATAATTTTATCATACTTTTTAGGTAAATTAAAAGTTTTTATCTTAATATGGATGCTAGCCTCACACATATTTGTTGATACATATTTTAAGAGTCTCCAAATATAGATTTGTTTGTTTGGATCACTTTCATGATTTCTATTATAATTATTGTCAGCATTTAAAAGTTTATTATATGTTTCTTTAATGTGTTAATCTTTCACTATCTTTTTAAAATGTATTCTGGCATTTTGGAGAATTATGTTTTGTCCAAGTAGTCAATTCAGGTTTATCCTATTTTAATATTCATGCTGCTCTATTCCCTTACCTAATTACTGTCTAGTATCCGTTTTAATTAAGTTCCCCTCACATCTGTAAATTTTGAACACAGTAGTTGATGAGCTTTTATCTCTTGACCGCTTTTATTCCCACTTATTACCTGAATTTAGCTGCAGGACTCTCACTTAGAGCACATGCCACCATCAACACAGGCTTGTCCTGCTTCTCACTTCACCCCAGGCCCACAGTCCCAGTCTCTGTGAAGCTGCTGGAAGAAGAAAACCTTCCAGGTCTTTCCCTTCTTATGCTTAAAAAGGCAGTAAGTGCAACCAGGAAGCGAAAGACCATCTGAGATGCCCGGAAGAAGCTTGTGAGGGGGCTGGGGGCTGCAGGCTGTGCAGTGTGCTCCGCTGCCAGCTTTCCACGCCGGGGTGGGCCTTGGTCATGCAGCTGCTGCCTTTGAGTCACATCTGTTCCCACAGGAAACCTCTCACCTTTACTCCTGTTATTAGCTCTGTAAGAACGCATTGGTTCACCAAGGTGGGTTTAGATGGTGTCGTTAGTCTGTTGGTGCATAGTTGTTTGTTCGCACCTTCTCAGGAATCCGGTCACGTGGGAAAACAGAAAAAGCGGTGCCTGTTCTCTCCAGACACGCTTGCTTCAGTACTCATTAAACCTTGAGCCACTTACCCTGAGTTTTAGGCCTGATCTTTTAAAAACATTTATTGCCATCCTGTCTCAGCAAATTGCCCAGGCATTTCCTGACCACTCTCAATTTCTTTTGAGTCCTATCTTTTCGATCCATACTTGGTTGAATCTGTAGGTGGGAAACTCTACGTGCGGAGGGCTGCCGGTGTCCATTTTTACTATACTCTAAACTAAAAATTTCCCATGGCAGTAAATCAAAATTACAAAAACTTTTTGTTTCTGAAGTTTCTCCAGCCGGGGGCCTCCTCCGGAAAGATTCTCTGACATTCCCTGTCTTTCTTAGTGGGAGATTGTGTTCCGCGGGACGGAGGACATTTGTATGCAGAACACCTGCAGTGGGGCTTAAGCGGCTTAATAAGAAATAACCAAGGGCTTTTGTGCTGAGGTGTCAGACTGGCAAATGAAGGCACATGAAAGTTTCCTCTGAACTTTAGGAGGAAAAAGAAGTGATTTCTGCAGAATACTCTCAGGTGTTTTGCTGTCTGGGCACAGAATGCAGAGCAATTGGGGACGCGTCTCTGTCTCAGACACAGCACTGAATGGGACAAACAAGGTTGGCCTGTGTCCCATAATCTTATGTTAAAGGAGGAGCTGGGGAAGGTTCCACAGCAGAGGGTTTGAGTATGATTTATGAAAACATGACTTTTGTTCTTTAAAAAAAATCACTATTTGCAAAACATTACCTTAACTTTTAAGCTCTGGACTTTTCGGACAGCAGAAACCGAATGGGCGATGTTAGTTATGTCCATTTCGTTTGTTAAAATTAAGCACTTTTACTTTTGCATCTTAAAATTTGATGGAATGGTAATTTTCCTGGGTTTTAGTAGCTCTAAATCAAAATTGGTCAAATCAATTTAAGTATAATTTAGTGAAATAAAGCGTTCTCCTGTGGTCTGACAGCTTCCATGAATAATGCATCTCTAATAGCTGCCAATTAAGGTAGTTCCTGGAGACTTGTGATGGAGGTGGGGATGTCTCTAAGGGTGATTCATGGCACCAACTCGACCGTTCTCTGGACAAAGTGACTCCGGCAGCATATAAATGACTGCATGGCAGGAATGTCACAGAAAAAGCTTCCCATGACTCTGTCTGCTGTATCCTACATCCTTTTGTTCCATTCTCCCAGCCAGCAATTCCAGAACTGGAACCACAGAACCTTTGGACCCAAAGGAACCTGTTGCATGATCAGTTCTAACCCCCTTTCACACCAAATCCTCTTTATAATATGCACTTCCTATACGTAATGCAAAGACCTCAGAACCTGAGTGTGCACCAACCCCTCCAAGGACACGCAGAATCTGGAATTCGATAAAGATGAAAGAAAATATTTATAATGGTCCACAAAATTTTTAGTGTATACCAGTTGTACAAAGAGATCTAACATCTTTGGAAGGACCAGTAACCGTCTACCATAAAACTCAGTGATTCAGCACAAAGACCCTAACTCACATGTAGACAGTTCTGGAGTCTGGGGTGTCCCTTTGAGTACACACAGAGCAGGCAGACCCATGGTCCTTGTAGCAGGGTGACTCAGTTTACCTCCTGGAGGTCAAAGGTCCCCCTTGTTCACCACAGAGCTTGGAAATTTCCATCTCTCCTCCTTGGAGTAAGAGCAGAGACACCTCAGCAGCAACACATCTATCCCATCACAGAAAGCAAAGGGGGTATGTCCTGTCAACACTTTTCCTTGGGCAGCAGCTGCTTGTATGGCTACAAGAGTCTCCCATGGGGACCTGGAGAATCACTGACTGTCTGAGGTGGACCTTGTACTTGAATGCCCTACCTACTGTTGCATCTCAGTCTACAGAGGTGGGTCCACACATCAGGCTTGAGACAAGAGACTGCCACATTCGGGAACAGGCAAAAGTCCAATAAAAATCTCACGGCAGTGGCAGCGAGGAGGGTTCACCTAACCTGCCTGCCTTAAGGCTGGACAAGGCTTCAGTGGGGGCAGGAACACTGGTTACAATGACTGAGAGAGAAAGGATAAGAGGAATCAGTGTGGATGGAGGGTGCAGAGGCAGACAGAACCTGTGCATCAGAGACCGTGTTCTGAAGCTGTGTGAGATGCGTGGAGGATGGGGGAGGGAGGGAGGCTGAGGAGGGACCATGTGAAGCAGCGGTATTGAGCTCCTGATGTCACCATGCTCGCTGTGGTGGTTAACACTGTCAACTCGTCACAGTCATGGAGCACACAGAGATGAAGGCTGGCACACAGATGCCAGCCTGGTCCACAGCTGGGACCTCCCAGGCTCTGGTCATGTGGGCAGAGGAGACTGCCGGCTACCCTTAGCTTTATAGCATCCTCAGAGGCTTCTACTCCCCTTCCAGAAAGGGGCAAGGCTGTGTCAGTGAGGTTAATAGAAAGGACCCATCAAGAGCCCTGAGTGTCAGAATGACTTTCCAGGCTGCCTGTAAGAGTTTCTGACAGCAGCCTTATGGGGCTTGTGGCTGAGTTGTTTCTAATCCAATTGAAGTGGCAGGGTGAGTCACACTTCAAAACCATGGTAGAAATGTTTGATATGGTAAAATAATTGTGGGTTTTGTGTGTGTTCATAGTGCACAGTGACGGGCTTCATCTGGCTGTTTTTATGCTGGCACACCATGTACTTTAACTGGATCTACCCACCCTCCCTTTCTCCAGTCTTAACGTACTCTTGCTTCTGCTTTTCATAAAAAAAAAGTGGGTCCGTAAATGAAGGAAATATATATCTGCATCTCGTTTACCTCACTTTGATAATCTTCAGTTGCTTCTAGTCTTCCACAATTGATATCATTTTTTTTTCTTTTTGATGGTTGAATAAAACGCCATTGTGTGGTGTGTGTGTGTGTGTGTGTGTGTGTGTGTGTGTGTAATGCTTTCTACATCTGTTCATCCTTTGAGAGACATTTAGGCAAATAACAATATTTAACTATTGTGAACAGCACTGTAGTATGATGTGGGATGCCCCTCTGTATGATATGAATATGTCTCACTACCATTGGTTATTAAAGAAGCTGTTTTGGACAATGGTTTAGTAGAATAAAGCCAAGTGGGAAATATGAACAGGGATATAGAGAGAGAGTAGGCAGAGTCAAGGAGATGCCAGGTAGCTGCTAAAGGAGTAACATGCCAGCACTGGTAAGTCACAGCCTAGTGACAATACACAGATTAGTAGAAATGGGTTAATTTAAGATGTAAGAGTTAGCTAGCAATCTGCTTAAGCTATTGGCCAATCAGTGTTGTAATTAATATAGTTTTTGTGTTATTATTTGGGTCTGGGCTCCAAGAAATTAACAAGCAGTCTCTGCTTACAGTAATATACATGGATGTACTGGTGTCTCTGTGGTGTGTCAAATCACTTAGAGCCCTTTGGTAAATTCTTAGGAGTGGTTTATCTGGGTCATATGGTGGTTCTTACTTTAGGTAAGGAACTGCCATACTGATTTCCACAGTGGCTGGTGCACTAGTTTGTGCTCCCATTAGCAACACAATTTTGGACTCTTCTTTCCCAAATCCTCTCCAGCATTTGTTAGCTTTCTTAATAGTTCTGATGAGGGTGGGGGAGACTTGGAACCTGGATGAGTTTGCATTTCCCTAGCATGTCGAACATTTTTTAATGTACTTATTGGCCATTTGCACTTCATCTTCTGGGTGCTATTTCATAATCTTATTTATTGATTCATTTCAAGTCAAAGGTCTAGTCAACTGCAGTTATGAAAATAATTGCAAGTAAAAGTCTATAAATCTTTGAGAGAACCTCAGGATGGATTTGGGCTGCAGCCCCTCTGGGTGGATTTGGGCTGTTTCCTGGGTTAAGTTAAGCTCAGTTCCCACTTGGGCACTTTTCTCAACAGGTAGAGGAGTGCAGCCTTCCGGGCATGAATCAAGTTATAGAGGTGATGTAGGATTCCCCTCTGTATGCTGTGAATATGTTTTATTACCATTGGTTAATAAAAGAAGCTGTTTAGGCCTATGGAAAGACAGAATAGAGCTAGGCAGGAAAACTAAACTGAATGCTGGGAGAAAGTAGGCAGAGTCAGAGAGATGCCTTATAGCCACCGAAGGAGAAAGATGCCCATGAGCGCTCATGAGAACCTTACCAGTAGGCCATGACCTCATGGTAATGGCCAGATCAATAGAGATGGGTTAATTTAAGATACAAGAACTAGCTAGCAATATGCCTAAGTGATTGGCCAAGCAGTGTTTTAATTAATATAATTTCAGTGTGATTGTTTCGGGTCTGGGCTGCCAGGAAATGAATGAGTAGTCTCTGCTTACATAGAGGCTACTCTCACATTAAAAGAAAAGGCTCACTGACTAATGGCGACCAGGCCATCTGTAGACTGTCAAGAAGAAAGGGTGAGCAGAGCCTGCTGGGTGTCAGTGTTAGAATCCTGCCACCTCCATGGCCCACTTGTTTACATTCTGTCACTCTTCTTTAATACTCCAGTTTTGTGTTGCCTCTCACTCCTCCCTCTCCTTGACTGAGTTTGAGATTCCAACTATCTCCATTACACATAACATTTGCTTATGAGGGTCTCACTAGTGCCAAATCTCTGTGTCTTTGATGTTCTGTGGTACCTGTTGTGGTGTAGATTCTAAATCTGAGCACCAGGGTTTTAACACTACAGCAAAAGTTCCCCAGGACTCAGAGAACTCACTATGGCATCATTTTCTTGTAAAGACCCAGGTTAGGAGACGTGCCTTGCACTAGACAGCAAAAGGTCAGTGTTCCATTCCTGGGTGTCCTTAGTGTCCCACTGGTAAGCAAGGGTCCTTAGCTAGGTGGTACAGATGTGTTATTAATATTCATGCTTCTAAATTTTCATGATGAGATATAAGGAGGATTTTTTTCTAAACAAATTTCTCTTTACATAGCAACACTGGTATCAATATTAAGGGAGTAGTTAGTATGTGTAGTGAGCCCTAGATAGAATGAAACTTATGGAGTTGATTTTGTGCCGGAAGCAAGTGTCATGACTAGGGAAGTCTCCCACAAAGAGGAAAGAGAAAGAAAGGCAGAATTCCACAGTGTGGGGTCATGGGTGGGAAGAAATAGAGGCTTCCCACCAGAAAGGAAGAACAAGAAGAAAGCAATAACGATCAAAATACATTGTATCAGTATATGAAAATTTGAAAGAGTAATAAGAAATGTCACTTAAAATGTAACACCCATCTCTTAGTTTCTTTTAAATGTGTTTTATGCTATATTATGTTAAATATTTAAATCTAAAGTGATGTAAATGAGACCTACTAAATTGAGATAGAAAAAGAACAAGAATGCATGTCCTAGTGACAGATGAGAGCTACTAAGGGATGGTAAAAATTATCTCCTGCTGGGTCTTGTGGGGTGGGACCCGAGGAAGGCCGTCACCTCAGCTCGAAGTCCTCAAACCAACACATCTGCTCCTGACCCATTTGGCTGCTGAGTTGAAAGCCTGGACTCCAGAAAGTTGACCATCCTCTCTTGAGGATCATACTACAGTGGGTGTATGATCCCTTCACACGCCCACACTTCATAGGTATACATGCTGATACACGCTCACACTTTGTGTCCTTAACATTATATATGCGGTGTTATTCAACCTGTGACGATCGAATCCACCTTTTAGTTATGTGCCTCCTGTCACTGGCTTGTTAGATTGAACTTTATGCAAACCGTAGTGCATAAGAGGTATAGCTTGGCAGCTTTCTCTCCATAGCTGGATGCTCTTGGTTCCTGTAGCATGCAGGAATGCTTGTGCTAAGGAAAGATGTGATCTGTCCTAGGTACGGAGTGTTCATGTCTGGAAACTGCATATCCACGGCATGTGGGAAGCCACTGTGGTCAGCGTGAGTTTGAGTTGGTCTCAGGCTTCAATGCAGCTGCACATGGGTGGTGCACCCCGGCTTTTGGCACCATTGAGGGTCTTCATGGATGGGGCAGGTGTGGCTTCTTTTCAGGGATCTACCACCTGAGGTGTTGACAAACTGACAGAAACCAAGGGTGCTGAGACTCTAGGAAGCCATGTTGTCATGGTAACCAGTGCAGGTGTGATGCTGCAGGAGGAAGTAGCTTTTTGCTCTACCCACATTCCGAGGCTAGGTGCCATGATGGTGGCCAGTTTACATGATTTCTCTAGAAAGACGCTACCACATAGAGATGTAGCTTGTGTTCTTCCCAGTCCCTGGAGATGCATCCATGAGTGTTTATGTGCGTGTTTTATGGAAAAATTCTACATACTGTATTTTGTTCTTTTCTGGGGGGGGGGATGGAGAGAGAGAAAGCATGCTGGCCTTTTGTTACCCAGAGAGCTGAGAAAAAGACTTGCATGCACTGTTATAGTGTAGCAGACCCTGGGACCTCAGAGGGTGACCGCAGGAAGCTAAACAGTGTGGGCAGGTCACCCAGCCACAAGGAAGCCAGAATTAAGAACCCACAAATGCATTTATCCATTCCTGTGCTAATATTTTCGGTTCCTTCCTTCTTTTCCATCCTTCCCCCTTCTCTCTTATTTCTTCCTTCAGTTGTCCTGAAGTTGAATCCTCCCACTCCAACCTCTAAGTGCTGGAATTGCAGGCATTTCCCACCATGCCTTGCTCAAGATAACACATTGCATCACGTGCAATCGTATGCCAGGCACTGTTATCATGGTGGTCATTTTGCTACCAACACAAACACAATAGAAATTCCTTTTATCCTACATTCCAGCAGGAGAGGTGTGTGGTGCACACAAATAAAAGATGGCACTTCCTCCCTTTCCCTCCTTCCTGCTCCTTCCCTCCTCACCCCTTCTATCATTCCAGGTCTCCTTTGTCTGTTACCCTTCCTCTCTCTTCCCTTCCCTCCTCCCCTTCCTTTCCAGTTGCTCTCCTTTCTTCTTCTCCCTTCTTTCTTCTCTTCTTTCCCCCATTCCTTCCCATTCTCCCCCCTCATCCTTATGCTTCTGTGATGTCTCCTTTGATTCATTTTCAAGGGTGGAGGACTAGCTGGAAGCAGCTCCACCTATATATGGTACATATTCAGAGAAAGGCAGATGAAGAAATATGGTCTGAGGGGTGGACTAGCTAGACCCTCGAAGGGGAGACAGTCAGCTATGGAGAGAAGTCACAGTCCTCTCACCATTCTTTTTGGTTGGGGACCTCTCTGTTAGTCTCCTTCCAACTCCAGGACTCAATGACCCCATCTTCATCTTTAACCTCCTGAAGGAATGATCAAAGATGCCTGCCTTACTCTTGCTAGACAGTGGGGAGGGAAAGTTTCTTTCAACTTTTCAATTCAGTGTTCATCTCTTTGTGGTTCTCTAATTTCTTTAGAGAGATTTATGTTGAGCAAGTGACCCCAAACAACCATAGACAATGAAGGGGTGATTGCTGGTTAGTCTGGAGCCTGGACGATGAATGGGAGAGAATGGGGTGTCAGAGTCCCAAAAGGACGAATGTGAGGGTTAGAAAAGGGGGTCCAGAGGTTGGAGACAGAGAGGACCTGAGAGCTGTGCTTCGAGCAGGATTAGAAGAAGGCAACCCCAGCCCTGGTCCCTGCATTTTGAGCAGGGTTAACAGAAAGTAAAAAATTCCATGAACAGCACTGACATTAGGGAAGCAAAGACTGCACTGGTCTGGCAGTCCGGAGCAGGGATAGTAGCCAATTTGATAGAATACTGAAAAGATGAAGTGTTAATGTATGTGAGATAAAGGATCTGATATTTGATCATCTTCAGTAGATAGAGTGGAGATTTTAATGCGCACCCTTGATGTTTCAAGTTGTGTGCTCTTTTCTTGCACTTTTTATTGTGGAAGATTTATTTATTTATTTTTTTAATTAGGTGTGTGGGAAGGGTACCTGTGCAGCTAGAAGAGAGAGTTAGTTCATTTGGAGCTGGGATTCAATTGGTTGTGAGGTGCCTGGCTTAGATGTTAGGAGCCAAACTCAGGTTCTCTGCAAGAGCAGGAAGCACTGTTGACCATGGAGACATCTCTCCAGCTCTTGGTATGTCGTACTTGTTACAGGGCTTATCTTCACAACATATGTCAAATCAAACATTTCTTTATGAAACAACTTCCGAGCACTTAAACTTTAAAATTAAAAGGATATATGTTCACATGCACATCCATGTATATACATATATTCTTTTCCAGTCTGATAAGACTGGTCAACCATAAGATCGACCAAGACAGTCAGGGTTACTGCCGTCCAGTCTAGTGGTTCTCAACTACCCTAATGCTGCAGCCCTTTAATACAGTTCCTCATGGTGTGGTGACTCCAACCATAAAATTATCTCATTGCTACTTCATCACTGTAATTTTGCTACTGTTATGAATTGTGATGTAAACATTTGATATGCAAGATAGCTGATATGTTACCCCTAGGGAGGTCACGGCCCACAAGCTTAGGACTGCTGATCTAGTCCCATGGCATGCTTCCAGGGTCTCTGAGATATAAAGCCAGAGTGCTTGTCATGAAGACTAGAAGAAGCCATTGTCAATAGGATTTTCAGGAAGAAAAAAATTCAAAATTTCTTGCTTGTATCCTAGTTTTCCCTGTTGGCCTACTTTTATAGCATTTTATGTTTACATGAATTAGCTTGAACTCAATCTATTTTTCAATTATCTCAAAGAATTATGCCCGTTCTTTTAATTGTATGTTTTGCCTTGTTATCAAAATTAATTGTCCTTGCAAATTCCCATGGTCTGAAACCTCAGGGAGGTGGCTGTTCAGTTTTTCCAGGGTAAGGCTGGAAAACCTCACCTGGTTTACCAGATGCCTGGTTTACCATCTGTTCTGAGTCTGTGAGGAGGCCTGTGACTTCAGCCTCATCACTTGGCAGCCCCACTTAGCCATAAAACATGGTGGCCTTATGTCTTAGTCAGGGTTTCTATTGCTGTGAAGAGACATCAGGACCATGGAAACTCTAATAAAAGAAAATATTTAATTGGGTGTTTACACTTTCAGAGATTCAATCCATATTACAATCATGGCAGGACATTTTGGTGTGCAGGCAGACATGGTGCTAGAGAAGGAGCGAAGAGTCCTAGATCTCGACCCACAGACAGCAGCAAAGGGCCTGTGTCACTTGGGTATAGTTTGAGCATAGGATACCTCAAAGATCACACCCACAGTGACATATTTCCTCCAACAAGGCCACACCTCCTAATAGTGCCATTGACTATGACAGCCATTTTCTTTCAAACTACTACACTTTGAGTTCTCTACATTGAAAGTCATCCAGCTCTTTTGTTAGTGACCAAACAAAACTTCAGGTCACTTCTGTCAACTACCTCTTTTATAGAAGATTGGTTTGCAACAGTTTTATTTTGGTATTTATCAGAATTCTAATTGTTTGTTTGTTTATTTGTTTTGAAAACATTTTCCTCACTGTTAGGTTTCTCAGGCCTACAGTGAATGCATGAATTCTGTTACTTGCCAAGGTGGCAACTCCATCTCTCAGTACAGTTCTGCATGAGGAGAGAGTAGAAGGGCCACCCAGAAGACACATCCTGGCTTCTTCAAGGCCCTCTCAGCCAATCAGAAGTGCTTGACTTTGTGGCAATATTGTGGCCATCCCTATTCCTCTGCTATGCAAAATGACACAGCAAGTGGAGAGTCAGGGAAGGAAATTTTGATCAGAGGCAAACTTTCACTGCAGGGACTAGGCTTTGCTATTCACTATGTCCTCAAGGTTTGGCTATGGTAGACTCTGGTAGAAACATCAGGAGAACATCTAGGGCTGTTTTCTGTGGTTATAAGAGAATGCCTAAGACTGACTAACTTAATTCTTTCAAAATTACATTTGATTTATTTTGTGTGAATGCCCCCCCCCACTGTGTGTGTGTGTGTGTGTGTGTGTGTGTGTGTGTACAGGGCACCTGTGTGACCATCATGCCATAACTCCCATGTGAAAGTCAGAGGACAACTTGGAGCAGTCAGTTCCCTCCCCCACATGGATCCTAGGGATCAAACTCAGGTTACTGGGCTTATGGTAGGAGTCATCTTACTGATCCCAGGCTGGGTAATTTGCACTGAAAGCAAACGTGTTTGTTTTAGAGTTTGAGAATCCTAAGAGCTTGGTGTATTTAGCTGGCAGGAACTTATGGCCACATCAGGATATGGCAGAGAGTGAACTGGCATGATGTTCCTTGTCCTCCTTAGAAATCTGGGAATGCCATTGTGGGACTAACCCTACTACCCCATCTGATCTAATTACTTCTCAAAGACCCTGCTTTTGAGGATTATCACTCAGAATCTGGAACTCATATTTCCCAGACACTTGGACCATAGCAGCAGCTCAGTTTCAGTTCCTTGTGGCAGTAGCCACTCCTCCAGGTTGGCCCACATGCACATGATGGGGGAACTGTCAGGAAAGAGGGTCTGTGCCATTTGGTCCTGGCACACGTGACCTTGGCAGCAGTCTTTCAGCTGAGGGTGGCTGTGCTTGGATCATGTCCTGGGTCCCAGCCTTGGGTCCCAGCATTATCAAGGCTGAATACAGCATCCTTTCTCTCATTCTCTTCCCTATTCTTCTCCTGCACCTTATTCTGGATAACAAGTACATTAATGTAACATGGGCATTTCTTTTCATGAATTCCCATTTGTTCTTTTAAATTGAAATATTTTTTTCAAGAAAATGCTTTTTTTTCAGTGAAATTTATTATAGAGGGAAAGGAGAAGTTGGTATTTTCTAGAGAATTTCATCAAAGAATCAAACCTTAGAAAGGGGAGTTGGGAAAGTTCTGGGCGGGCCTTACCCTCATGTTCTATTCCTGAGGTTAGTAACTATGGTATGTATATTTTTATGTTATTTGTAATGAAAGTTGTGGCCCTCACTCCTGTTGTTAATGTTTCTGTTTTATGTGGTATTGTATTGTATAGGAATAATTTGCTTTGAAATAAAAAAAAAATAGAAAGAATGGCCAGTGGAAACACACCAAGAATGGACAGATTGCCCTGCCTGCTCACAGATATTTATGGAATAGCAACCTTCCCTTAATTCTTGTTAGGAACTCGAAAATGCAGCAGATCTCAACTGCTCTTTTTTTCTTTTCTTACAACCGAGATTTGCTTATTAGATTTGGACCTGAAAAACTTGCAAAACTCATTTCCATGTAAAGGAGAAAAATAAGTAAAAGATGAATTGCACTCTTTCTACCAGTTCCCTGGGGAGGTGAACACACGGACACGCAGTACTTCCGGTTTTCATTTGGGTATCTGTATGAGACAATGCACCACAATTGTGTTTAACTTCTCTCCCATGAATTCTAGGAAAGATGAATGTCTTATAAGTCCCGGGCTTCTAAAAGGTCTTTCCCTCTAAAGCCTAGTGTTTGCAGGGAGCTTTTAATTGTATGGCATTCCTAAGGAGAAAATCAAGTTAGTTATCACTAAGTTTAGTCCACACCCCTCAGAAGAACGAAAGACCCTGACTTGTCATGTTACTCTTGTGCGTCAATTACATTTTCCTTTCTCTCTTGTCTGCTGTTCCCCCCAGTGAGCTCACTCTCTGCAGAAACTTCAGAAATTTCCTCCTGCCTGGTAGGACAGTGGCTTCATCAGGGAGTGAGGTCTCTGTACAGAGAATTGTAGCCTTCATTGCAGATCTGTCAAATCTCCCTTTATTACCAAAAATACAGTGGATGCTTCTTGAGGTCCCTCTGGTGCTGACCACATACTTTGTTCATAAAACATGGTTCTTCATCTTTTTTTTAAGCCCTGGCAATGCTGAAACATGCATGGGCAGCCCATATATGACACTTCTGATGAACTTGTCCATTTTGGCTTCCACAGTCTAAGTTGATGAGGACTACTGACCAGGTCTCTTCTTCAAGAGGGCACCTGATCTCATTACAGATGGTTGTGAGACACCATGTGGTTGCTGGGAATTGAACTCAGGACCTTTGGAAGAACAGGCAGTGCTCTTAACCTGCTGAGCCATCTCTTCACTTTTTTCATCTACTTTCTTAAAAGTCACAGCTAACTTCCCAATCGTGGTGGTGTCTCCTCCCACACTGACCCCACAGCTTCCTTCACTGCTTGCCCTCCTTGAAAGAATCTTCTGAGAAATTCAGTCTTCCACCTTTTAATTGGTAACTGGACTCTGAGATGCAAAAGTGGTTACCCCAGAATTATGACAGTGTAAGAGAAGGGCCCATTGCATCTCTGGGGGGCTATCAAGCCCACATCCACTCACAAGGGAAATTAATTTACCAAAGAGACTGAGAAAACAACTTTTCCTATTTTTTTTTTACTTTCCCACGGGGGAAAATGAAGTTTTCTCATCCAAGTGAGACAGTTACAAGAAAGATGGCAAGGAATTAGTGTGCAGTGAAGGTATTCACAGCAGTTTGAGTCTCCTAAAGAGACAATTATAACAATGACTGTGAATCAGGGGAGGGTGGAATAGAAACCAATAACCATTTCTGACAATATTGTGGTTTTGATGGCATCTCAAAGATGACGCTGATCCATTCATGTGATAATGGATTGAGAGACACCAGGGAGGGGCTGAGAGAGACTGGGAGATGCGGATGGAGTTGGGGGTGGGAGCTTGAGGGGTTGTGGTTATCCCAGGGTCAATGAAAACCCATGGTACCTTGTGTAAAGCAGAGCATCTACCATGTGTCTTGAAGTTGAAAGGACCCGCCCATGTGAATGAATCCTCTGGAGAGATAGCTGAGATGGGCATTTAGAGATAGGGAGGTCTATGGGTCCTGTCAGCTTCAATCAAGAGCAGTGGAGTATCTAGATGGTCTGTGATATGTCTAGGAGTCTTGCTGTTTGCAAGACTGCTCCCATAGGCCAGGGATAGCGAGCACACATAGGCTATGTTTGGGCTGACCCTAGATTTCAATGTAGAGTCATCAAACTGTGCACAAGGTCTGGGAACGTGAGCGTGAAATCCAGAGGTGGAATTTGAACACATGCCTTTGAACATTTAGCTGGTACAATCTGTTCAGCTGAAGAGGCAGCTGACTGTAAACATCCCAAGCTAGGACTTCAGATGCTGTAGGTGCTGCATGCTTTTAAGATTAGAATTCTGACCCAGGACTAAATTCAGATGAGATCTCAAATCCTTACTTCCATTTTGTCAGATAAAAAATTCTTCAGATTGGCAAGAAATGAGGAGAGTCCCAACCAATGACTTCCAATGTCCAGAGCTGACAGGTTCCAAACTGGATCCACCTTTGCCCCTCTTCTAACTTTCTATTTTCCTCTCTCTCCCATGGCACACATGAGAGACTCGGTGAGCTCTGTGAGATCAGACTTGTGTCCTTTGCCCAGTGGCACCTCCGCTTGGCTTTGGGCCACTTTTTATCCTCCACATCCTCTGTCCCTTCTGAAGATCTCACGACTCCACACACACCTGAATGTCCTCAATGTTTGACCTCTGATGGAGCATCTATAACAGGATTCCCAGCCAGCATCTCATACAGGTAACCAGCCAATGACTCCAGCTCTTTGTGGAAAAGAAAGCTCTTCACACTCTGGCATTTAATGATTCCATTGTCATAGTAGGGGCTTCCGAGTTTTTGGGCAAACCCACAACTTCCCAAGCAACCCAGAATGAGGATCTCTGCAGTCATGTGTCTCAAGACCCTGGTTCAAGTGAAAAAAAGATGAGCACATGAATTGATTAACTTACTTGCTAATGAACGCACAAGTCCATGAATGATTGTGCTTCTGTGTACCAATGCTGGGAGAGCCCCAGCCAGCTTAGTGGGCTGGGGAAAGTGCACTGAACTTCAATAAGCTGCTTCTGTTTTCATAAACATGCCCCGGGCTGTTTTTTCTTCCACCCTGGATCTAGTTTTTTTGTGCCCATGGAGTTATAGTCACAATTTCCTGTAATTAGTTCTCTAGAGACAGTAGTTTTCGACAGTGTCACAAAGAAAGCATAAGATGTTAACCTAAGCGTGGTTTATCTGCCCGACAATGTACCAGCTAATCACCATGAATCCAACTTGTTCAAACAACCCTGTGCAAGCCTGGTCCTTCCCTCCCAGCCCCTGCAGCAGAGTCCACAGACTCTGAGCTTTGTTTTCTAGATATAGGCATAAATATATTATTTCCCCCCAAAATTGCTCCTTGATTGTGTGTTCTTGCAATATAAACAAGTGATGTCACCCAGAAGACATACAAAGCCATCAGGACCTGGAAGCATACTAGACAGTGACACACCCAAATGTGTAAAAGAGGGAGAAAAGAATACATATTAGTGACCTGGCAAGACCTTGCCACACAGTCTCTTTGCATTGCTCAGTCAGGGTGGGTACAGAAGAAGAAATTGTGTGGGCTGGGTAGTGCAGTCCTTGTGGTCTCTTGGATGTGGTGAGAAACAGTTCCTGCTGCTTCTGAAGATTAGCATGAAGGGCTGGCTGCTTTAAAGGATACATGAGGTGTTGGGGGCATCTGCAGGTCTCTGCCTTAGCGTGGAAGCTGAATGCTTGCTGAGCTTCACAAGGCAGCATCACGGAAGGCACCGAGTTCATGTCTCCTGTCAGCAAGGGAAACGGGTGGGTGTAGACTCAGGCATGGGAAGCTCTCCTCATGTGCCCCCAACGTCTGCTGTCCTCTCGGTCCTTCAACTGTCACTGTTACCATCAGAAACCTAGGTTAAAGATAACTTTAAAGAAAACATGCAAGAATGGTCTTAGTTGAATAAACAAATTAATTCGTTCTTTGATTGTCTTTTTGTAGAGCATTTAGGAGACACAGAGGGGCAATCTGGACACATAGAAGTATTCACCCTCTTGACATAGAGAGACATAGCCTGCTGAAATTCCCCTGGAGAACCTTTCAGAGCTCAGCTCATGTGCACAAACGCAGCTCCTAGAAACCACAAGGCCAGCATACCTTTCTCCCCCACCACCCTGCTACCTACCTCTTCCAGTTCCTTCTTTTTTGTCTTCTATATTTTTTACCCCCCATAAAAGGAAAACTTCTATTGTGATGATAAAATTTAAAACACATGACTAGCAAATTCTATCTGAAAACATTACAAGCTCAAAATAATGCAGGGATCTTTCTTTGTAAAACTAACCATCATTATGTTAATCTTTTTTATTTTAGACAAAAAGTGTAAATGTAGTGGCATTTCAATTGTATTTTAATAAATTAATCTTTCCTGAAGATCTGAGAGTAAAACAGCCCCATGTTGGGTACCAAATGAAGCATGATTCATAAAAACTCAGAGAATGAAATTGGAGTTCAACCTGAAGATCCAAAAAGCAAAGCAGCCAGCCACTGACTCTGACCTCGACCTCAGTCCAAAAATGAATATCCTGCCTCCAGGAATCTCAGGATGAGACTGTGTTTGAGAGCTGTTTACTTCTATCTTATAATACTCTCTAGGACTGAGATTAAAGATGTGTACCATTGGGATTAAAGGCATGCACCACCTAGTTTCTATGGCAAACTAGTGTGGTTACTGGGATTAAAAGTGAGTGTTAACCACTCCCTGGTCTGTAAGGCTGACCAGTGGGACTGTTTTACTTTCAGATCTTCAGGCAAGCTTTATTTACTAAAAAACAATTGAAATGCCACTGTATTAAGCTAGTGAAATACTATAGAATTTAGTAAGAAGTACTGTGGTTTTAATTTGATTTTGGTTTTAAAAAGTTCAGTTATGGGCTGGAGAGATGTTTCAGTGATTAAGAGCACTGGCTGCTCTTCCAGAGGTCCGGGGTTCAATTCTCAGCTACCACATGGTGGCTCAACCATTTATAGTGAGATCTGATTACCTCTTCTAGCATAAAGTCATGCATGCTGATAGAGCACACACACACACAATGCGTACACACACACACACACACACACACACACACACACACATATAAAGTAACTATTTGATATGGCATAGTGATTTACAGTTGTTTAGTAATGGGCCATAGCCTAAAATAGTCATTGTCCTGTATCTCTACTAGGTCAAGATGACCTTGAGTTTAATCTTATGACATAGGCCACCTTTATTTCAATCAATGTTTGATACTTGGGTGAAGTTTAGAACGTCCAATGAATTGGAAGCAGTATATCCATTAGACTTACAGAATCATTATCTTTATTAAAAAGTCATTGTCTTAGAAATTCACATTATTACTTTCAGAGGTCATCTAGAAACTGAGAAGACATCAGAAAAACAGTCATGGAAGTGTATCCCACCTGAGTCCTGCTGAGAGAGTGATGAGTGGGTGAGGGTGCCCCCTCCTCATGCTCCAGTAGAGCCAGAACCTGGCCCGTGTCTGTGCACCGGTACCACAGGCTGGACAGACTAGGGCAGTCAGGGAGAGATGCTAGCTAAACTCTGTCGCAGGCTACTCTGCTGTCCTATGGCATTTTTCCTTATTGATCTGTAGCACGATTAAGAAAAACCTAGAGAAAGAAATTGGGGTTCAACCTGAAGATCAGAAAAGCAAAACAGCCAGCCACTGGCTCTTACCTCTACCTCAGTCTGAAATGGCGATCCTACCTCTAGGAATCTCAGAATGAGACTGTATGTGAGATCTGCCTCCTCCCATCTTATATTCCTCTCCAGTGCTAGGATTAAAGGTGCACACCACTACTGCCCCCTCTCCAGTTTCTATGTGTAGCTACCGGGATTAAAGATGTGTCTTACTACTACCTGGTCTGTAAGACTGATCAGTGCTGCTGCTTTACTCTCTGACCTTCGGGCATGCTTTATCTACTAAAATACAAATAAAATATCACTACATTGACCTGCTTGACTATGGGGAGTAGCTGATGTCCAGAGTGAATGTGTATACTGACATGAGCACAACCATATTAAGGACCCAAAACCTCAGAGCCAAGGAAATGGCAAAGCCTTCCTCTGGCACAAGTGAATGATTCCAAACGATCGTTCAGTGTATGCAGAACCTAGTGACCACAGTTTCTTCCTTCCAGACGTTTCCAGGCTGAGACTGTTCCCCTTTGCAGACCCCTCTCCCCTCTGAGAAGAGCTAACTCTTCCTTCTAGTGCTGTACATGGTAAATACCATGAGTTTCTGGGTTGCTTAGTTGCCATCAGAACAAGCGCAAACACCCAATCCCAGCTTTTCTGTATGCACGTGTGTCTGCCTGTTGTTTTTTCATTCCTGACTTGCCCTGCTCAGGTTTCTAGAACCAAACCTTGCAGAACACAGCACTTGACTTGTTTTCCTCTTGGGAGATGATGAAGCTTTGGCAGTTGGGGTGCTCTCCAGGTTTCTCATGCCATCTCTTCCCCACACACTTGTTCATGTGCTTCCGTACAAGAGTAGACCTGCTCCCTGTCTAGTGGGAATTCCTCCACTGCTTTTCTGCAGGCCGTACTGCTCACAAGGTTGAGACAATAATTTGAATTCCAGTTGACTCCCACTTTCAAGCGGTGACTTTTCAGGTACAGAGATACTGGTTCAGTTTGAGACTTCCTATCTGACCTGCAGCTCTGGGCTCATTTGACTTTTCTCAAACATGTATAGAATGTTTTCTATAAAAATGCCTTGCCTTTTTTTCTTATATGCCTTACGAAATAATGAGCATTTTCCAGAGCAGACTTAGGCAAACAGAAAAGAAGGGAGAAAGTATGGTGTTTTTATATCCCTCTTCACTCTCCTTCTTCTGTGTTAGCATCTTATGTTGATTTGGGAGACTATTAGCTAGACAAGACAAGATTGTTATAGCATCGCTAACCAAACTTCACACTTTAAATTGGGGTTTACTCTGTGTGTTGCACAAGCCTGTGTGTTTTCCCAGGCACATTATGCCATGAATGCCACCCTAAGAACCTTTGCCATCCACCTTCCCATTGGTCCATCCAAAATCCCCTGGAAACACCCATCTATCCACATCTCCTCAGATTTGCCTTTTCCAGATGTCTTGTGTGTGGACTCAAGTGTTTGGTACCCTTTTAAAGTGTATTCTTTCAACTATAAATGTTAGTTTGAGGTCCCCCATCCCATATCTTCTTCCTGCTGACTGTATGCGACAGAGTTTCATTCATTCATCCCTGAAGGATACCTTGACTGTTTCGACGTTTTCTCTGTTATGAACAAATCTTTTTACAAATTTGTTGTAGGTTTTTTAAATGTACATTTATATATCATATGCAGAAATACAAGAAGCTCAGTACAGCTCCTTGGTGATGTGTTAAAACTGTTGTAAACTTTGTAGAAATCTCCCATGTAGCATTTGAAAGGCTTCTTCTTTGTTCCTGCAGTCTCTCTCCCTATCAGCATTGGGAGTTCCCATTGGCCCTCAGCCTTACAGCACCCTGTGTTGTTGGTAGGTTGTCATGGAGTGTCTGCTCATTTTATTTTACAGTTCCAGATTTGTACCACTGAGTGGGTTTGTGTTATTTACTTTTCTTAATGCTGTGTCAAAACACTTAACAAAAACACCAGTAGGAAGTGGTCTGGGGGCCCTGTGTGGGGAGATTATGGAACATATCGGGGATGGAGCCTGGCTGGAGGATCTTCTGGGGTTCATTTCCTGTTCCTTCTCTACTTCCTGTGTGCTGATGAGATGTGATCACTTTGTTTCTAGCTAGGCTCCTCCTGCACTGCACTGCCTCCCTCGTCTTGATAGACTCTACCCCTTCTGGCATTATAAGTCCCTATAAACCTTTTTTTCATACAATCAAAGTTGCTTCTGGTCAGGGAATTCTATCAGCAGAAAAGTCAATAACCAAGGAAGGGTCCTTCCCACTTCTCTTTAACCCCATCTAGAAAATCATGGTGATTCCAGGTCCCATCAAATGGACAATCAGGGTGAACCCCTGATTTCTTGCGTACTCATTTCTGACCTGACTAGCTTTGGCGAAGAGTCTGCTAAGTCTCCTGTTTTATCGTTGGGGGAGATGCTGAGTAGTGTGCTCGGGATACCCCACGTGTGTGCTGTGTGAACACCTTCTCTAAGTCTGTCAATATGTTGTTACCCACTCAACCGTAACCTTTACAGAACGGATGCTTAATTTGATAAAGGCAAGTGTCAATTTTCTTGCTGTAGATTACACTCTAGTTAATATTCACTACTAAGTACAAGCTGACCTACATTTTTTCCCATGTCATATTTTAGATTATTCTGCATTTTGCATTTAGGTTTATAATATAGTTTGAGTCACTTTTGGAAAGCCGTAGGATCCATATCCAGACCTCCTCCCCTTTCTGGACTGTGATTGTCCTATTGCTCCTGCTCTGTTGGTTGAGGATGCTGTGTTTCCCACAGATGTGCAGCTGCTGTGATGAGAGATCTGCTGACCGTATGTGGGGTATTTCTATGTCCTTTATTCGGTTCTGCTTATCTGTTTTCTAGGGCCATGGTTTGCTTGTGACTCTCAATGAATCTGAAGCCTCAGATATTGTGCTGGGTCTACTTCCTGTTTTTGTTCTGGCATCCTTAGGCTATGCATGGTTTAGGTGGAAGCAGTGTGACCCCAGAAGGCGAGGCTACAGACTGATGCTCACCGATGCTGACTCTTTGTGGCATTGTCCACATGCTGGGTGGCTTAAATGCAGAGATGCATTTCTTGAAATTATGGAGGATGAAAGCCCAAGATGAAACTCTGGGTAGGACTGTTTTCTCCTCAGGTCTCTGTCCTATTTTTGTCTTGTGCAATCTTAGTTCTTTATGGTCAGATTCATTTTTATTCTTATTACTGCAGCAGACTTATTAGCACCTGCTTGTGTAAGATGTTTCCTGAGGAGACACTATACACAAATGCACACACACACACACACACACACACACACACACACACACACACACGTTCCCCTCAGACAGAGAGCCTATTACAGACCAATGTGACCATTATACCAAAGGCCCACCAATAAGTTTATCAGAACTATTTACAGGAGTGTGGGTAAGGAGTGACTGAGAAAATCAGGGCTGAATATCAACAGCAGCTGCAGTCTGAGAAAGCCAGCAGAGGTGACACAAGGACCAAGAAATGAAGAAACAAAACCCAGCGTCCGTGAGTTAGGACACTGGAACAAGGCGAGAGGATGCTTCTGAGAGTTCAGGTCAAGCTTTCCCAGAGACCTATGACATTGGATGTCAATCAGTCTAAGAGTTGCCCGAGTGTCCAGGTGAGATAGATTCTAACTCAAGGTAGAAGCTGCTTTTCCAGGAGACTGCTCAAGCACAGGACCTGCACCTGCTCTCCACCACTCAGCGCCCAGTGTGCCAAGCAAAGGCTGAGTCTGATGGCATGGCAGGGCTAGAGCGGGCCCAGGGCCCAGGAAAGGATCTTGCTTTCAAGATCCCAGGGTCTAGAGGAAGTGGGAAACCCAATGTAGAGGTTTCAGTGAACTCCAGGTGGTATCAGGCCCCAAATTTATTTGTAAAGTTTTGTCCTGATATCAAAAACAATAAGCGAAATGAATTCTTGTACTTTCTTTAAATTAAAATTTTAAGTTAGCACACAGAGAAACTGGATTCACTGTGTCCTTTTCAGAACTATGTGCTGTTATACCCTTCTCTTTTGCACCCCGCCTTCCACTGGCCATCCATCCTTCCCTATTTGTCTGTTTCCCTTCTTCCTTCAGTCAGTGCCCTCTCCTGCATCCTTTCTACTCAGCTCTATTACCTTCTCTTCCTCAAGATCCCTCAGTTTAAGATTTCTCTTATTCTTTTTCTACTGTCTCTGAATTTTAGGTTCTTCTGCTGTATGTAACTCCCCATGTCAATGGTGTTTTAGTCTGTGTTTCTCTCTCCTTGGTGTTTTATTTCTTGTAGAATTACTTTTCCTTTGACAGGGTAAGTCCCATCACAGAGTTGTTCCTGCACTAGTGAGGAGAATGAAAACTGGTAGAGCTACTGTATGAAGATTCAAAATTTTAAAAATTAAGTTACCTTGTGGTCCAGCCATCCTGCTATTGGATATATATAACCAACAATATCTGAAAGCTGGACCTCAAAGAAATATGTGCATGTCGTGTTCAGAATGGAACTGTTCATATACAACTTGGTAGAAAACTAGTGTCTATCAATGAACGACTGTGGGAACAAACATGATTGAGCATTCATGGGAAACATTGCTAATTAATCCTTAAAGGGGACCGTGTCTTATTCTGCTGCTAAGCAATCCTTTTGGAGCATATTGCTAAGAGAAACATTTCAGTCTCAACAAGACAGACAGTAAGTTTTGTCACTTACATGGAGTCTGGAGAGGTCAGATTCTTAGACACAAAAAGTAGACACAGACATGATGGTACCAAAGTAGCAAGAGAGGGAAATGGGGGACTTTGTTAGATTATTACAAAGGTTCAATTTTGCTATATCAAAATGGGAAAACACTGAATTTTGTTGGACTGTCATTTAAGATATATATGTATATTAAATTATATATATATATAATATTTATCACATGTATAAAAGCACATTAAATACCCTGACAAAAAATAGAAGTTAGCTGTAGCAGAGGCTTCCCTGACATCCTCTGGCTTGTTGTGTGGTAATGGAAGACAACGTGCAAGCAAGAAGCCAGTCTCTTGCTGTGACACCCTGTCATTTGCAGTCCTTCTTGTCTGGGTCCCATCACTAAACTAGGATGATAGGCCTTGGCTGCAAATTCCATAATGCCGCATAAATATCAAAGAGGACTGTAATCACCCAGATAAAAGCCCTAAGTCCTCCACAAATACGGCCACCGTAGTGCGTGCTCTCTTTGGAAATAGTTTCCGCCCACAGTAATAGATCTTGCAGGCATCTGGGCTCCCTTCATGACCGTTTTGAGGCCCTTATCTCAGAGAATTGGTTGTAATCTCATAATTTCTTTTTACAATTGAAATAATGAACTGCCGGCTCCTTTTGTGTCTTGTTTTCCCAGTGTGGCTCTCCGCAGACACCTATTCAATATTTTAATTACCGGGGTTTCGGCTTCTCTCACACAGGCACTGCGAAGATTAATGTCTATTTGGCAATTTCAGTTTGTGATATGATTTGAGTTCCTCTGAGGAAAAGTTTTATATAAACATCTTATAATGATGAAAATGATAAGAAAGAGACCAAGAGGTAATAAAGAAATATTAAAATGATACAAGGAAAGCTATTCTTTCTCTAAAACTCAAGGAGAATAAACAAACTAGGCAGTCCTCAGTCAAAGCGGAGTTTTCTACCCGGGTCTTTAAAATGCTGCAAGGATCCACACAATTCCTTCAAGTATTAGGACTGTATATTGAATTTTTGTTGAAGGATTAAAAGGACAGCTTCTGAAGGATGCAGGCAGTCTGTTCCTGTTTTGAATGTCATGTGGGACAAAGGTTTACTGGTTCCTGATTGACAACTCAGAAAAATTCAGAAGTTTTGATTCTAAGCACTGTGGGCTACACCGGCTATTTGGTACCTAAACTTTAGCCACACTCAGAATCCTGTGTCTCTCACTGACCTCTGAAGGTTGACACTGCTTGCTCCCCAGGGCACAATCAGGAAGTCGAACCCTCAGATCCAGCTTGGAACCAGGCTGTGGATTCCTTTCTGGGTAGTTTCCATGGAGACTTGGCTTGCTCAGCCATTGAATGGATAGACAGTAGCTAGAGAAAAGATGCCATGTTTTGCAGTGCAAATTAGAGGCACAGAAGGAGTATTAGCAGCACAAACCAAGTGGTGAGGGATGGCCGAGACTACACAAGACACAAAATGGTACATTGTGTAATATGAAGTGAATGAGAGTTGATAATTGTGTTGTTGTCTTTCATCTCTGTGTCCAGCACCGGACAGTCTTAGTCTATCCTGTTAATCCTTTTGTCCCATTGAAGGACCCAGCCTATGGGATGATGGTGGCCACATTTAGGGTCTGTTCTATGAGGTAATGCTGTCTGGATACCCCCTCCTAGCTACATTAGTTAGTATACTGTAGTAGTTAAATGTTCTAGGTTGTTCTCCACCCAATCAAGTTGACAGCCAATATTAACTATTATACCAGCATTTTTAAAATTAGACCAAGGAAAGAGATAGAAAGGGACGTCTACAACATCTATGCCAGGTCTCTACAGGCTTGAGACCTCTTGAGTGGTAGGAAGTCCTGGGGTGTACCAGTATTGTGAGGCTCTCATCTGAGAAAAGCACCTGCCAGTCCCACAGGCTCTACAGGCTGGTTGGCAGCACTCTAGACCCAAAACAGATTCAAGGGTTAATAGTGACTATTAGCTCAAGTAGGACCCAAATTCTAAGTCAACTCAAGTGTCCACAATTCAGAGACACAGATGCTCCGTATTTGGAAATAAGCTTTATCTAATTTGGTGTTGTTGAGACCCAGTTCTACCTTTTTCTGTTTCTCGTTTCCTCACAGGAAGTATTTACTTGTTAATGTGTTCATGCTTTTCTGTGTTGCTGACATGTTGACTTAAATGTTACTGTAAATAAGTTGACAGTAAATTTTGTAAGTAATCAGACTTTGATTATATATATGTATACACACATATTTGCACATACATATATACACACATACATGTATATAGATAATGCATATATATACACATGCATACATATACATGAATACATACATAATATAGTCATTGGTGTTTCACAAGATCTTAGGTTAAATTTCTTTAAGAGTTAAAAAAAATGTATTTGGATGTGTAATTGTATTTATTTATGTAGGTGCACCACGTGTGTGCCTGATGTCCTGTGTGCCTGATGTCTGCAGAGGCCACAAGAGAGCATTAAATCCCCTGAAACTGGAGTTACAGGCCAGAGGTGGGTCCTCTGAACCTAGCACAGGTCCTCCATAAGAGTAGTGCTCCTAACCACAAGGACATCTTTCAACCCCACAGATTTTTTAATGAAACAGTCCTTTATTAAACATCAGTCACTGGAGCTTCTTTCTTGCTCTGATGCTGTCAATCTGACAAACACATCACTTCCTCAACTAATGCCAGAAACTTCCATGGTCCTGGACCCCAAAGAAGAAGCCTGGAATGGAAGCCAAGGGCAGGCACCTACTCATTTCTCAAGGTTTAGGAATTCATTCAGTACTGTGTATGTTATGCCATTTGATTACATAGTTTATGTCCCCCCAATTAATTTATAGTAATACATGAATCTATTGTTTCTAATATTTATGGTAAGCTAAAGAGATAGCAGGAGATGGCTATGCCTGAGATGAGGGAGTCAGGAGGGAGAGACTTGTTCAGTGAGGGATGCTGTATTGGTTGAACACTGGTAACTTAGTACTGAAACAGTGGGGTGCTGGGGTGCTCTGCCGTGAGGAGCAGAGTCTTCCGAGAAAATGACGTCAGCCCTTCTTCCACTGAAGAAATGGTTACACTTGAGGCTTACACCCTTTTTGGGAGGGCCAAAGACAGCTTTGGCCTTTTCTGGAAGGGTCCTCCTCTCCCATCCCTTCCCCCTCTCTCCTCCTCTTTCTTTTCCTCTCCTTTCTTCCCTCCCCTCTCCTTTCAGTCACCTCTCCTCTCTTTTCTGTAACAATAATATAGTGACACCTTCATGCAGCTTCTCACAATAGTAGCTCGGATTGTTCTCTCATTCCTCAAGTAGAACTTCTGGGCTGAGATATTTATATGTTGGTTGAGCAGAAAGCTCTGGAGAGTCACCTGTCTCTACCTCCAATGCTGGAACTGCAAGCATGCACAGTCACAGCCCTGCCTGACTTTTATGTGGGTGTTGTGAATTCCAAGGCAAGCTGCAGAGCCAGCTCTGTGCCTCACTGAGCCGTCTCTTCTGCTCAGCACGGAGAGGTTTGCTATGCCTTTTCTCATATGAGGAAGCCATTTAGCCTAAGATAAAATGAGCAGGCACAAGAGATGACAGAAGTAACTAGAGCAATATTCAAATATCGTACATGAAGCCATCTTTAGAGTTCTCATTTTCACCCTAAGCTGGCAACCAGACCTTGTATAATGAGGCCTGGGCTCAGCTGTCACGGTCCTTCCTTGTCTGGCTGGTGTGTCACTGTTTGGGCTGGGATATTTTTGGAACCATTACTCAGTCGTAAGCATGATACATGACCTATTTGTGAAGTGGAAGGAGATAGGTCCAAGAAGCCAAATTTAGCTAAATTATAAGCATATGACATTATTTTGCTGAAAACTATGCCATGGACTCTGAGCAGTCAGTGGCAGTGGTGTCTCAGTCTCTGTTTAGTCCTTAGTTACAGCTTCTGGGGTGCACAGAGCCAGAAGGGATGGCTATACAGCAGCTTGGACTGGGAACACAGGGAGAGTAGATGGTGTCTCCAAAAAACATTGTTGGCTTAGACTGAACAACCAGGGGTTAACGTCCATAATTGACCATGAATGCATGCAATTCCATAGCGGGAGTTCTGGTCAATGGTCTCAAGGTACAGTCCATCCTGGGAGTGGGATGGGAGCAGGGGAGGTCAAGGAGAGCAATGCGCACTTGTGCTCACCTTAGCTCTCTTTACACAGCCTGAGATCCCAGCCTAGAGAATGGCACTGCCCACAGTGAGTGCACTTTCAGATCTCAGGTAACCTAATGAAGGCAATCTCTCACAGGTGTGCTCAGAGGATGGCCCCACCCCACCCCCGGTGAGTCTGTATGTCATCAAGTTGACAGTTAGGTGAACCATCACAATACATGTTTCCTGAACAACACAAACAGCTGGCAGATAGATATACACCTCAGAGTCACCGTAGATACCCTCACATCAGCCAAGAGGGAGTCCACAGCAAAAATGAAGCATAGTGGGGGGAGGGAGGCCAAACATTCACAGAAGAGTCCCGTGTGCTCTTGGAGGTAGTATAATTTTGTGTCGTCCTTATGGAAACAGCATCTACATTTCTAAATAAATTAGAAACAGAATCACCATGGGACATAGCTTTTCTGCAGAAAATGAAATCTCTGATCTCTAACAGATATTTCAGTCTTATGTTTAATGTGCTACTATTTACAACAGTAAAGATGGGGAAGCGAGTAACAAGTGAAAGAATGAATGATGAATGAATGAATGAATGGAGAAAACATGATAACGTAACTGAAATTGAACACCAGTCAGCCTTCTAAAGAGAAGCTTCTGTCTTTTATAGCCGGATGGTCCAGCCTTAAGAACATTTTGCTGCTTGAGACTAGATAGGAACGGAAGGTCACATCACAAATGACTATCCTGCCTCTGGGTGGAACTGGACATATGTGAAGTCAGATACACAGAGGTGCAGAAAGAAGCAGTGGTCTCCAGGGGTGTGCTAGAAAGAGCAATTGAAGCGTGGCTCAGTGGGTGGAACATGACATTAGTGTAGGATGGATGAGATAGACAGGGTATGTACAACAGGAGGGCCATAGTTATCAAAATGCTGCCATATTTGGTGTTATTAACAAGTTCATAGAGTCTAACTGTGCTTTCCACAAAATTTTAAAAAATACATAAAGTGAAATGAAGGATATGTTAATTTGCTTTACTAGACTAACTATTTTTATTATTCTTGTGCATTGTGTATTATGCTATGTACCTTGAATATACATCATAAAATGTAATTTAAGGGACTCAAAGGAATGCGGATCTATAAAAATTCCAGTTTCAAGTCTGGCCACAGTCATAGGTGCCAGAATTTAGAAACTGTTATGTGTTGGGGGTGGCTGCCATTCAGTCACTAAAATGAGTTAGTTTTTGTATTGAATATGTCACTGAGTCATTGAAGGAACTATCAAGTTACATGGCTTGATCATGTTTCAGCTCAAATGCTGCATCTCAATAATAAATTTATTGTGTCCCAAAGATTTAAAAGTGACTTGAAGATATTTGCTTTTTGAAGACTCAGTATTTCTGACAGCTGAGGTCAGAGTATGAAGGATCACAATCACATGGAGAAGGCGAAGACAGAAGGCATTAAAATTCATGTCTCAGAACACCTTCTTGCTGCTGGAGTCTGAACTCAGCAGCAAAGACAAAGACAGGAATATCCACAAAATAAAATACAAATACGCTATTTTTCTAAGAAATAAGCATTATTAATGGTGGTGAAATCTGAAATATAACTGTTACATGAATGCTCATACAGGTGACTCAATGAAATTGTTCACAGATGCAGAAGTATTGGTTCAGAGACGGATCCTTAGAGCACAGGGATGACTCCCTTCCAGGGAAATGACGTCCATGGGGACCCTAGTTTTGCATTGTTCGCTACTATGGATGTTTGTGCTCCCACTCCCTGGGATGTCAATCCTACCAACAACTAAAAGAACGGGAAATCTTAAGGCATAGGTTGTTTTAAAGAAAAATAAATAAATGAAAAGAAAAAATTAGAAATCTTGCAAAGAAGCAGAAGAAACCTTTCCATGTTACTGGTGGATCTGTGCAAACTTGGGAGAGAAGTACAAGCTGCTCTCAGCCTACACCGCCTAAGGGGACAGGAAGGATATGGGTTGATGGTGGTGTGAGCTCCACTCACCTGGCCGAGCATGAAGGCAACATATGGAGGTGACTCCTCTGCAGCTTCGCCTGGGAAGGTCTTCCTATGCTGAAATTAATTTCCATCCCTTTGAGCTTCTCCTAAGATACTCTCTTTATTCATAGCTTTAGACCCCAGGCTTTGCCCTGAAGGACAGGTGTCTACAGAAAGGGTCTCTGTTGTCTGGGTGTCCATGGAAGTTATGAATGTTGCATGACATTAATCCGACCAGAATGAATGGCTTGTTCATTTCCATATTTATTTCTGCACCTAGACCAGGTGATGTATAATGGCGTACCCATGAATTATTACTTTTTTACTATGCTCTCAGAGATGGGTACAAATATTGGCACAACGTGCCCAGCACATAACTTTTCAGTGACTGGGTCGCTGCCGCTACATGTGAAGCAGCCTACTTACCATGTTTTATGTCTCTCAGCCAAATGCATGGTATGCATGGTTCTGAGTTGCTTCTGCACCTTGATTCTTCTTTCAGACTCTAGCCTGGGTGGCATCGTTGATGGCATTGGTGGGATGGTCACATCTATAGCTGCAGGCATGATTACCCATTTGTTACTGTTTTTGTGTTTCATCTGATAGTGCTAGAGCTAGAACCCAGAATGTTGAGCATGCTAGACAAGTGCTCTCCCACAGAGATCTGTCCATCTTTTCCTTTCAAAATAACGTTTTTAAAATAGTCTCATTTAGTTTGGCCAGAATGGCCTTAATCTTCTCTGTGTCTTCAATAGAACCTGGGCTTAAGACCTTCCTTCCCCAGCCTTTTATACCTGGGTTGATAGTCTGCACCTGAAACCCAGCTAGCCACACACTCTAGAGGTAAGACCACACCCTCGCTTGACTATCTTCAAAGGGAAGACTTTGATTTAATGTGACTCTGGAGCTATCAGGGTTCCTCAGGGCTGTATTTTGTGCCTGTCTGCCCTTGGGTCTTCAGAACTGAGGCTCACCATTTCCATTAAGACTTTACAAAATGGGCCTGGAAAGATGATGCAGCTGCTGGGAGCACTGGGGGCTCTTCCAAAGGACACAGCTTCAATTCCTAGCACCCACATGGCAGCTCACAACTGTCTGTAACCCAGTGCCAAGTGATTTGATATCCCCATACAGGCATAAATATAGGCAAAACACCAATGTCCAGAAAATAAAAATAAATAAATAATTTAAAAAGAAGTTATAAACTTGCCTTGGGATGAAATAGTCTGTATCCACCGAGGAGTTATAAACCCTGCCCTTGGGAGAAATAGTCTATATCTAAATTTAAAAATTTACTTTTTTTGTTCATACATCCAAATCTTTTCCATACACTTAAATTCATTCTAAATGAGGTCATCTCTTCTAACATCTGCATTATGCAACTGTCTGATTTAATATGCTTTATGTTTGCAAATTAAATATTTTATATTATTTTATAGCCAACCTTTCTCTTGGCGAAAACATCAAGATTTTTTTGTCTATTTATGTGTACACTGTTAAAATCAAGTAAAACAAGACTATCTTCTACCAGAGTGGTTTATTTTATTTAAGCTTACTTATGTTCATTAATTAACTTTATCTCTCTTTTTAAAGTCTGACGTGTGTGGGGATTTTTATTTTCTCTTTGAACTTAGTGCACATAGTGGGCACTGTATCTTTCTTGGTATTTGATTGTAACACTGACGGAATTACACAGACTGCTTCCTGTCCTCCAGGCTTTTTTCTAGATCTTGTTTCGTATCCCTTTCCATATCCATGTCTCATGATTTTTAGTGTTTGTGTGGCATGATCAGTCTAAAATTGTTTAAGATGAACATGTTTGCATCTTTAAAAGGTCATCGTGTTTGTCCTCCTTCTGATTGGCTCTGGAAGTACTTGCTGTCTGACCTCTAACTAGTCCAGCTTCAAAAGGTGAGATGTACCAGTGGTGGGCGTCATTACCTGTAAATGTGAATTCTTTGCCTGCCCACATGAATTCCAGAAGGGCAGTGATGCTGTGTCTAATCTCAGGAGAGTAGAGCTCACCTCTACCCTGGCCTGGATCACAGAATCCCTGGATCTCTGATGCACTAGTGTCAGCCTTTGCATTTTCCATTTTGGGAACTAGCTCAGAGTCCAGTGAAAAGCAGGTACAAATGCTGATCTCACAAATGCCTGGCTCCAACCTTCCCAAGGCTCTTCATCTGCCTTAAGATTCTCCATCCTCCCCAATGTTCTCTATCCTTACAGGTATCTTCATCTTTCCCAAGGCTCTCCATCCTTCCCTAAAGCTCACCATCCTCCCCAAGGCTCTTCATCCTCTCCAGGGCTCTTTATCCTCCCCAATGCTCTCTATCCTCCACAGGGATCTTCATCTTTCCCAAGGCTCCCCATGTTCCCCAAGGCTCTTCATCCTCTCCAGGGCTCTTTATCCTCCCCAATGCTCTCTATCCTCCACAGGGATCATCATCTTTTCCAAGGCTCTCTATCTTCCACAAGAATCATCTTTCCCAAGGCTCCCCATGTTCCCCAAGGCTCTCTATCTTCCACAAGAATCATCTTTCCCAAGGCTCCCCATTCTCCCCAAAGCTCTTCATCTTCTCTAAAGCTCTCCATCCCCTCCAGGACTCTACCCTCCCCAATGCACTCTATCCTCACAAGCATCTTCATCTTTTCCAAAGGTTCCCATGCTCCACACTATTCTCCATCTTCTCCAGGGTTTTCCATCCCCGCCCCAAATTTCCCCATCCTCTCAAGGATTCTGAGTTTCTAACCCTTCTTTGGGCTATCAGTTCTGGTAAGTTTTATGTTTGCAAGAATAGCTTAGACAGTTCTTGTTTGTCTCCTCAGGGCTAAAGGGGTGAACAAACAGCCTTACAATTATGAGACCTGAACATCTTCAACCTTACATTAGAGCTACACCTTCCTCTCCTGAATCCATCACAAGTCCATCTTGCTTGCCTTTGATCTAAAGGACAGTTTTGCACAGCACAACTTCATTGTATATTTATTGAGGTGAATAAATTCTTTCAAAATATAAAAGAACCAAAGAGAAATATGTGACTCAATGAATTACAGCTTTCACCTTAATCTCACTTCATGACTTTTAAATTAATCCACGTTAAACCTAGATAGTCATAAAATAGACCATGGACATAAAAACTGATTTTTGAAGCATCCATAAAATACTCTCTGGTGAACAATAACAATAATAAGATAAAATACTTTATTATGTTCTGAAAAAACTTAATGTCAAATTGTAAAGAAAAAATTAATATGATAAAGAACAGCCATGGATTAAAACCTAACCTTACACTATGATCTAATTCAAGTGGCTTGCTTAATGGCTCCATAAATTGTTTTTTTCCAGTATTTGGGACATTTTCTGCAGCTGGGTAAGGATCCCTTTACATTTATCACCTTGCTTGTGTGCTCACTAACAACCTTGGTGAGTGAGAGGGGCAACTGTGACACGGTAGCATTGTTTAACAGAAAACAAAGATTCAGAGAGCCAAATTGAAGCTGCATACGTGCTTGCATATATGTAAGTAACATTGGCACCATGTTTCAATAAAGCATTTATGGATCAACATTTGCTCTTGACAAAGAATGCAAGGTAAATTTCCACAGATGCTGCCTTTATTCAGCCCCTGCACGACTTCATGGCTGCTTCTCTTACTTTGGAGCATGGAAGGACTGCGAAGTCATGCCATATCCCTAAAATTGATCCTCAAGCACTCTTACACTTTGACTATTGGAAGGTAAAATGCTCTGTCGTGGTCCAGGTTGGCAGGAGGATTCTCAAAAGACCATCAGTTGAATGGAAAGGGCATTCAGAAATATATGCTGCTTCCCCCTAGCGCCTTCATTCTCTCTCAAGCTGTGGAATTGGTGGGATAATGGCAAGGCAATCCTACCAGATTCATTTCTGGGACAGTGTGCACTAGTATTATGTTCCTATTAATCAGGTAGTATATGTAAAATCATAACACGGGTTTCTGATCCCTTCTGGGTGGTCTGTATATATTTGTAATACAAATGAATGTGATACTCTCACTTGATTAAGTAAACTTCTCAAATTTTACAATTTGAATGACACCAGCATAGAAGATGTTTAAACATGAAACTATGGTTCAGAGTCCAACAGATCTAAATAAATGACCAAGAACATTGTATTAGTTGCTTTTTTGTTACTGTAATAAAACACCATGGCTAAAACAACTTATTAAAGTATCTAGTTGGACTTATGGTTCCAGAGAAGTAAGATTCCATCATGGCAGGAAGCAAGGCAGCAAGTGGCAGGCATGGTGGCCGGAGCAGAAAGCAGAGGGCTTGCCTCTTTGACAGAAAGCACAGCACAAAGCATGAGAGAGTGCATGGGAAGTGAAGTGAGACCGCAAACACTCAAAACCCACACACAGTGACATCCTTTCTCCAGCAAGTCCACATCTCTGCAATCTCTCCAAATAACACCACTAATGGGGAACCAAGTCTCCAAGTATCTGATCCTGTGGAGGACATTTTATTGAAACCCCTCAAAACATGGATTATTATTACATAGGGATAAGATAATATGAACTCTTGTATGCACATATATATGCACACACACACACACACACACACACACACACACACACACACGAAAATGTATTTTAAGTGGAGGAGACATATATCTGTAATGAAAGTGACCTGAAGCTGTGAGTAGCTTCAGAAAAGGTGAAACCAAGTCAGGGCCAAGAATGGCTGCTCCTGGCATCCTCGGATCTCAAGCTGTCAGCAGAGTGGCACGTGACAGCACATTTTCATGCCATAGCATAGAGGGATGTGATCTTTATTGTGCTAAGTTTTTATGGTTTGAAGGAAACGTGTGACTCTGATTCAAGCCCTGCATCCTACCACATATCCCCGAAGAAGGTAATCCGCCATGTTTCCACCAAATGCCTGCTCTACAGTAGGAACAGCTGTGCTCCTCCCTCTTAGAGATCTTTATAGAGCTGAGAAAGAAAAGCCTTTGAATTGTGATGGAAGGGGAGGATATAAATAACTCTCTAAGCATCTCACCAGCCCATCTACGCTTTGGCACATCGATTTATCATACTGTATAATTAGTATGATTCCTGATTTATGGAGAGCTGCATCTCAGTGGCCGATGGGTGGGTCTAGAACAGACCCTTTGGTTGTAGGACAAGAGTGGTCCAGGGGAGGAGGCAGTATGGGGTCAGAGGGAAGAAGAGCAGCCAGTGTGTTCACAGCAGTGTGAGCAATGGAGAATTCCAAGCAGTGTTTTTTATTTTCATTGAGAGATAAAATGGTTTGAAATATGAGTCCTGATATCCACAGAAACTAACATAAAACTTTAAATGCATGAATTATTCAGATCATGGCAGTGAGGAGGATATTTCAAATCATCTGTTGATTTTACGTAGTGCGGTAAATATGGAATATTGTGGAACAAATCTCATTTTAAGTCCCTCGGCTTATTACTTTTGTGTTTCCATATTTGGTTTCCAAGTAAGTCTATAGAGGGTGCCTACTTAGCATTCACAGAAAAATAGATTTTGTTATTACTGAAATTCTACCTACAGATTATTGAATTGCTCCCAATTTGTTTCCTGTGTCATTGTGTAATGACCTTCACTGGCTGAATTCAGCTTCTGAAATCCTTGTAGCTGATCCATGCAGAATCATGGTGTTCTCCTTCAACTCTCCCACTCTCTTCCTAATACAGACTCCTCCCCACTTCCCTATGTCCTGTGCTCTGGTCATCAGTCAAGGGAGCAGGGTCAATAGTGCATTAGAGCATGGTGACTAGCCCACCTTGAATGCAAAGTTAAGTTTTCCTTCTTGTTGAATTGTGTAAACGAAGCAGCGGTAGGTATGGCCTGAACTTTTCTCTCAGCCATTTAGCCCATGGCATAGGACAGGGACGGAGACCAGGAGGAGAGCTAAGGTGTCGCAGAACAGAAATCCTTGTTTACAAGCTGGAAACAGGATGACTCTGGTTGAGTGTGGAGCCTGGCAGGACGGCTTGGTGAGTAAAGTGCCTGCCTCACAAACATGAGGACCTGCATTTGATTCACAGATCCCTGCATTAAAAGGCTGAGTGCGGTGTTTTGTGTGTGTAACCCCAGTGCTGAGGAGGAAGACAGCCAGATCCCTAGGACTTGTAGACCACCTCGTCTAGACTATCCAGCTAGCTCTAGGCCAGGGAGAGGCCCTGCTAAAAGAATTGAAAGTAGAACTCGCCGAAGGAAGGTTACCTGGTGTTGACATTTGGCCTCTACGTGCAGACATGCACATGTGCAACTGCACATACCCCAGGGCACAACACATGAACACACACACAGAAGTGTTGCGGGAGGTCCTTCCGCTCCTCCAGCCTATAGCCGCTGAGATACCAGCCCATTGGGGCGTGGTCTCTCTCCCTTTAAA
>NW_004949105.1:3144601-3149221 GCF_000317375.1 Microtus ochrogaster | reverse complement strand
CCTATTAATCATAATTCCAAACTGCTGTGGCATTGTTTGTGACTTACGCCTTCACAGAAGAACTGGAAAGTTCACTGGGGTAGATGCCAATGTAGTTTTTATTAATTTGTATATCTCTTAATATATACTGCAGACACAATCTGAGAAGTCAAGAAGACAGAAAGGCCACTGCATTTTGCAGCAAATTATGGTAATGGCTTGAGGTTACATTTACATTTTTTAAGGGACATTTTCATAACCTTTGTTTTCTACATAGATGATCTCTGTGCTGTTTAGGGAGTTGCCTGTTCAGAGGTTCTGTGCTGCAGGTCCTGGCTGCTCTGCTCAGCCCTCTACTCTAATGATACCGTTTTTATAATAGCAGCAGGGGCATCTGTCCTGCCTACTCTGGTGACTGCAGTGACACCTGAGCCAAGCTGCTACCTTAGACACCAAGGTGACAGGGCTGAACGTTATTGGGTCCCCATGTTTTTCATTCCATAGAGTCGTCCTGCAAACGAACACAGCAGAATAGGCATGCTACTTTGAAACGCCTTACCCGAGGACTCTCTTTAATGATCTGCAGAGAACTGAGAAATATGTAGAGGGTTTCACATCTGATTTGTCACAACATGCATCATGGAGAAGAGCTCTGTGCGAACCAGGGATCAGCAAACCAGGCCAGTGACTGCTGTGGAAGATGATTTTCACTCACAAGGGTGAAAGGTTTCTGTTGTTCAGATAGAATGACGGAGTGTTGAGTCTCTGCTTTTAAACAGAACGAAATCTTCCCTTTGTTTAAATGACTCAATGAGACATAAGGAGATTCATAGTTTATGGAAAGGATTGATAGTTTATGAGCTGTGAGCATGAGGCTTGCACACTGTCTTTAACAAGCCACTCCATTTAGGCAAAATTCGCTCAAACCTATGGACAGAGACAAATGATCTCAGCTCATTGGTATCAGCTCTCCACACCTGTTCGTTGTTCTGCCTTAATCATGGCTTGCTACATTTACACATTCGCATCAGCTGAAGAAACGATTAGCCAGTTGAAAGAGTGTATTCCTAGACAGGAAATAGGAAAACAGATTTAACATTTGCAATTCTAAATGTGGGCTGGACGAGAATGGCAGTGGTGGGGAGGAGAACACAATGCCAGGCTCCTTTGCTTGGCCCAGAAGTAAAGATGCCACACTCAGAGTCCCTTCTTTATCCATGCGTTCTTATGAAACCTAGCTCAGGGAACTGAGCCAAAGTACACATGGTTGTTGTGGGGTTTTACAGAATGATTATGACCAAGAGAAACATCTTTCTTTATTACAGAAATGATAGCATTTAAGAATTAAAATGTAGGATTAATTATGCTTTCACTGATAGAATTACATTTATTTTGTGTTGAATAAAAGTGATGGCATCTCTCATAAAATATAGGTCAGATGTAAAGCTTACATGCTACCCAAACACATGCTCTGTGCACAATCTTCAGGCCCCTTCTCTGTCCTCAAGCCTGCTCTCAAAGTGTCATCCATGTTATCTTATTAATTAAATAGATAATCATCCTATTCCTATCTCAATTAGTATTTAAAATAATAGCTTAGAATAGAGGTCAGTTAAATTCCATTTACTCATTTTTTCATGTAATGAAAATGGACCATTGAAGTTATCATTAATCTGTCTTCATCATTTAAGCAGGAGTCTTGATTTTCCCACTGTTGTGCAATAAGACTTCATTTTAAGATGAAAGGAATCCAGAAGAGAATTCTGCCTGTTATACCATCTGATAATTGCATCAGTCCGAGACACAGCTCTGCTCTGTGATTAGGGAGACAAATAAATCTATTCTCGTCAAGCAATAAACAGTAGAGGGGGTTTCAGATGCCATCTGAAGTAATTTTTAAAAATGTCACTTGGTGAACATTTGAAAATGAAGCCATAATTACTGTGACATTGTCAAGGAGAGGCCCCAGAGTTTTCGGGGTAAGACAGGGGGAGGTGTTATTTTGGCTGATGGCAGCTTGACCATGCTATGTCCCTGCATTACCTCATAGGTTCCTAGTGAGATGAGGTATGTCACAGACTAAAGACAGCAGTGGATACATGGCCCTAGCCTGGGCCTGGGTGCAGCGTTTTTTCTAAGGGGAGTCTATGAGCTTCATTGGTATTGTTTCATATTTACTATATTTTGTGTCTTTAGTCAGTAATTTCTATACCACTGGACTATGACAGCTGTCATCAGGGGGGCTTGGAGCTCTAAGTAAATTCAGGGAAGTAAATAAAAGCATCTTTTTTTTAACTTTTATTGAAGTGTAATTACATCACACCCACATTCCCTCTCCTTTCGTCCTTCTAATCTCTCCCTCCCCTCCCCACTCCTCCTCAAATTGATGGCCTCTTTTTCTTTGCTTATTATTGTTGCATATATATGTGTAAGTCTATAAATGCAATCTATTAAATCTGTTTAGTGTTGAGTGTGTGTCTCTGATTTTGGAGCTGACTGTTTTACATTGGGTAACCAACTAGAGGGCTTATTCCTGGGAGAAAAGTAATTCTCCCGCCCTCAGCAGTCTGTAGCTGCCTACGGTTGTCTGTCTAGAGGTGGGTCCCTTCTGAGGTTCCCACTTTCTGCATTAGCAGATCTCTCGGTTTTGACCTTGTTCAAGCCTTATTTAGACAGTCATATTGTTAAGGTATCAAGGATGCAGCATGCCTGTCATTTCTAGGAGGCACAATATCACAGGACTTCTTAGTTTTCTGGCTTGAACTATCTTTCTGAGCCCCTCCCGTGATATTCTGAACTTTAGGCGCTGGGCTATTATATGGATTTATCCTATAGACTACATTCCCTATAATCAGTTGATCTCTGCATTAAAACCAGTTGCTAGTTCCTGTAATGGTCTTTGCTATAAAAATAAGCTTCTTTGATGTGGGGTGAGAGCTAGGCATATCTGTGAGTACAAGAATATATTTGAGAATGCAGCTAGGAATTATGGGATACAGTAAGGAGGCAGCGGTAGGTTCTCTTCTAAGATCCATGTCTTCACCTGCTCCCGGTAGTTGGCTTGGTCTCTGGAACCAGACCTGATTTCTCTCCCGTTGAGTGTTAAATCCAATTATATGACTGTTGGTCACTGCTAAGAGTATGAGTGCTGCTATCATACATTTAGAGATATCTTCATATTGCTTGCTCTCCTCCGTTGGCAGCTTGCAAAGAACTTTCTGGTACTTTGAAAGCCAGACTGCAGGAAAGGCTTCCAGGTTAGATGGAACATGAATCTTCTGAGTCCTGTGTCTGAAATATGCAAAGTCTTAAGCAACAGGGGCTTACTTTCAACTTCTAAGAGGTAACTATGGGCGATATCAATGCCTATATTTTTGTGGGAGTCACTTGGACTACCTTGACCACTAACTGGAAAAGAGGTTTCTCATGTCTGGTACTGGGGATTTGTTAGTTATTTCAAGCTGCTGTGGGGAGCATTGCCATCCCAAGTGGCATAACTTGATTCAACCTGTATATGTATGCGTATACACAGTTGTATGCATTCTATAGAATTTGGGTAACTATAAAATATTATGGTGCTTTGAGGCTTTATCACGATCCCTAGTGTTATTTTCCCTCATCTCTACATCTCCTCTCTACTGACCACCATCTTCCCACTTTAATTAAAGATGTTTTCATTTTCTCTTCCTATCACCTGTGTCCATTATCTCATTCTTCAGCCACCCCACCTGGTCCCGATTTACTTTCCTGGTTTCTGTAGCTACTCCAGGTCATATACTCATCCTTGAAGATCATCTGGGGTTAGAAGCCTCAGATGAGAGAGAGCTCTCAATATTTCTCTGAGTCTGAATTCCATTACTCGGGATTCTTGTTGACACATTTTCAGGCCTTGCTGATAAATTTCATCTTTGATTTTTTTTCCTGAAACCTGCTCTGTGTGGCCATCTGGTTAGGCACAGGCACATAGGAATTCCCGGCTTTACGAACACCTTCACTCACAGACATGCAAGAGTCAAGACCCAAGTTGATATCAATGAGGAAGACCCTGTCATCAGATGCTGACTACAGTTAGGGGGAGAGAATGGAATGGAGCAGGAGCTTCATGAAGCGGGAGCGTGTACATTCTGGTGAGCGTCATGTGGCCGCAGGTTGTATTTAGACCACAAAGCCTTCAACTGCCAAAACAACTGAGTATTAAACAATCATCCCTAATCCCTGAACGTGGCAATTTAGCTCACTTTTGACTGGTCAAGATGATGGCTTTCATGAAATAGCTTTTGAAATATACTACTTATTTTGTGGCACATGTGTGTAATCAGTTTGAGACTGAAACAGGAGGATTCCCAGGAGTTCAAGGCCAGACTGTGCTTCGTAGTGAGTTTTAGGTCAGTCTGGACTACAGAGTGAGATCCTGTCTCAAGCCTGCCAGGTGGCTATTTATCCATTCATCTGTCTATCAATCATCTATCTGTTTCCATCTGTCTATCCATATTTCTATCTGTCTATCTATCTATCTATCTATCTATCTATCTATCTATCTATCTATCTATCTATCTATTATCTAATCTTATATGTATAGAGCATATAACACACACACACACACACACACACACACACACACACACACACACACACACACAC
>NW_004949105.1:3113021-3144501 GCF_000317375.1 Microtus ochrogaster | reverse complement strand
ACACACACACACACACACACACACACACACACACACACACACACACACACACACAGAGTGTCTGAAAGATGGAGCTCCTCAGCACAGAATTCACATTATTCTGGTGACAAAACAATCATTCAAAGTAGGATTTGTTTTTGGTTTTGGACACAGGACACATGAAATTTGACTGTGGCATGAGCTGTGCACTTGTTCTTATAGCTTGGTTTCTTAGGAATAGTTTTCAGTAACCTTCATGGTCACTGCTTTGACCATAAAATGTAAATGGACCATTGGCTCTCTGACTGACTTAATGTGAGACACTTAAGTGTGTGGTTTTCCTGTCTGCCCCTTCAAGTATTATTCAACAGTTTTTTGTTTCCACTGATGCTGGTGTGGTGGTTCAATGGGGAATAAGCTTTGCTTGGTCCCGCATTACATGGCCTTTGAAGGGCAGCTGAGATTGTTCTGTGTGGCTGACTTGACTACAGCGCTCTAGACCAGGGGAAGAAGGATGCCTGGGTTCTGGGAACAAAGGCCTCTATACGTGGTTAGTATCCAGGTCCACAAAGACAGACTGCTCAGTTGCTGAACCTTCAACTCTAGTGAACATGGTATTCAAAATTAAAAAAATAAACATATGGTTTAAAAATAAACTAACACAGGGAAAAGGGATAATATTTTATTGAAGTGGAGGAGGAGAGGAAGGTGGCTCCTGTGTGACTCTCAGATGTCTCTATCTGATGTAGATGGGAATCTATGGGTGGATGGAGGAGGACACGTTAGGGGAGCAGGCCAAGAAACATCAAGATGGACATAACTAAAATGTCATCATACACATCGGTTTCATGTTGTCTTACCAACTGGGTATTCTATCTTCTGTAACTATGCTGTCATTTCTTATCTTGGAACGTTGCATTTTTTCTTAAACATCCTGTATACATCTATTGAAGGCAATCTGATTATGCCAGAGTCCAGGGTTAGTCTATGAAACCATTATGTTTCTGTCTTCCACGTTCAGACTTCCTGTGACATTCACAAAGTGGTCTTTATCGTGTTGGTGACAAAGTTGTTACACTGTGAAGGGCAACAGGCTGTCTGTAGACTGAAAGGGAAGAGACTAACACAGAAATTTTGCTTGTTTCTTTTTTTCTGAGAAGTAGGATGGGGTGCAGGATGGGAAAGGCTGCTGCCTCTAATTGTGGTGTTGTTGGCAGCCAGACGCAGCCCTGCTGGATGCCTTCTCTCAGACTGTCCCTTCATCAGCAAAGTGAGGTTAATGGTTCTTCAGAGACCAAGGGAGCCAAAGAGAGGATTAAATTAGATTGTGCTTGGATTTAGAAAGCAACCCTTATGTATTAGCTTCTTTTCCCACTTCTCTGACCTAAATTATGTTCAAAGTCATGTAATAAGATACTTCTTTCTGATAAATTTTTTTCATAATTCAAAGGAAAAATACCAAAGTGAATTTGAAATCCCTGATTTTTTTTCTTTCCCAGTTAATGTAGGCAAGGTCTGATGAATACCCTATATATATTCCAACATGGGAGCTTTCCACAGTGTCTTTTGAGACCCACGACTGTAATGCATATTTTAACTGAGAAGGATTAGCTCTGTTATGGGAATAAAATCTTGAAGTTTTAAAAAATGAATTATACATATAAAAATATCTAGGGATTTGTTTGAGAAGAAGCAAGACTGCACTTTGTTGAAAATTAGAAAAAAAAACAAATAATTAAATTATCATGGACAAAGGAAATATTTCCATGAATAAAGAATGGGTGCCCATCCCCAAAGCACTGAACAGAGTAGAGTGCCCTGGTGAAGTCAGCCCCTTGGTAGAGAGAGTGGACACCTGTGACTCGGGATCAGGGCTCTTGAGGCTGCTGAGGTTGCAATCTCTGATCAGTATGTATGAATGACTTCTGTTTATGATTTTGAGGATTGTCACTCAGGCTGGCCTCAGATTCACTTTGTAACTGGCCTTCTGTGTTGGGATTACAAGTGTGTGCTGCCATGCCTGGTTATAGTGCTGCTGTATACCAGGTAAGTACTCTATCAACCGAACCGTATACCCCAACCTAGTAGCTTAATCTTTGTAGATATTGAAATACTAAGTCCAAGTCTAAACTTGAGCACTGGATCCAACAATGGAGGTCATACATGAGAGTGTCGGGAAGAAGGCATATTTTGAACTTGATTAGAAACTTGAAAACCAAGAAGCTATAAATATTTAGCATTCTCTCTGAGCAATAACAATCTACAAAAGCTAAAAATGGGAGCTGAATCTTACACCATTATCTGTAACTGTTCCTCTCTGGTGAGGTGGGCTCAGTGAGTCTGAGGAAACCAAGCAAGACACTAGAGAGGAGAGATGGTCCTGTATGGCCTGACCTCTAATCAGGACTCTCTGAGAAGATAAGGCTGGTGCCACAGAGATGGATACAGAGATAGAGGAAGACATGAAGATAGGATAGAGACACACATCTCAAGACAGATATGTAAACATACAGGTGTGGATGTTTCTACATCGGTTTCTCTAGCCTCTTCTGCTCATGCTGTATGAAGAACAGGACACGATATCCACCTTGTTTTCTTGATGTCTTCTGTTGAATCACATAGACATAGGAGAACATGGCTAGATGTTTAATATGGGAATGGTTTGCTGTCTCTGGGCCCCTCTTGGGATAGCAGGCTAAGCTGTTTATTACCTGGACAGATTCAGCATAGGAAGGGTCCTGCTGTCTCATGGCCAGAACCTCACACCATCAGGTCCTAGGGCACCAGGCGTCCTCAAGTGAAGCTGGCATTATGAACCTGAGAATGTGGTTAAGGGTCAGGCCAGGAGACTGTGGGCACCAGCTGTTGTCTTCATCGGGGTCAGAGCCTTGGATTCCTCGATAAAGCTGGAGCTGTATGCATGATACCATGTCTCTACAGATCGTGGAGTTCTTCCTCTTAGCCCATTTCATTTTCTGCCCTGGGATGATCAGGAGAGTGTTTATTCTAGAAGCAGACAGCGTGATTCATGTGAGCTCAAGGAACCAGGGTGATGGGTTAGCAAAGGCAAGGAGATACAGAATCCAACAGCTGAGGTAGATAAAGGCCTCTGGGGACGGGGAATCTGGGCTCAAGAGGGAGATGGGGAGGCCGGCTCCGCAGTGCAGCTCTAAGATGATTGGCAGGGCCTAGCAGGACACCAAGTAGAGAGAACTTTATAAACACTCAGAAAACTTTAGGAAGGATTCTAAAATGGGAAGAAAAGAATGGGGTGTGGTGGGGTTGCAGTTTTGATATCAGGAAAGCTTTGTAGGCATTTCTGAAATCCACCCATCTCTTCTGCAATGCTAAGTGTTAACATCACAATTGGGACACATACCATCTCTTGCAAAATATCCCTACAGTCAGTGAATTGGTTGATGATCGTCCCCTTGTGGGGAAATCCTTGAGTATCTCATCATTTGCTTGATCCAGTCTTTATTGGAATCAGCCCCAAGTTACCTACAACCCACCCAACCCAGTTAGAATTATTTCCCAAAAGCATAGTAAAAAGCCCACACATATTTTTCTCAAACCTTTATTGAGGAATTTGTACTGCTTTTAGTTTTTCTAAAGTAATCAAATCAATTTTCTTAGAATTCCCTTTTATTTTGCTACACATTTCTATGGAAATAAATGGATTTTTTTTACATATTTCACAATCTTAAAAGCATATGTAAAATATGCAAATATAACTGTGTCTACAAATAAAAGCATAAAAATGTGATAATTCAGATAGGGATAATATTATAAAAACAGATCCTCATGTTAAAGCATGTCTTTGATTGCTCTATCCTGCCACAAGTTTTAAAATTTCAATGTGATCTAGTGAAGAAGACTTATTAATATATGTACCTTAAAAGGAAAATGCTTTGAGAAAATGGTCACATGGCCCAGCGCAGTCTGCCTTTGTTGCTACTCCATGATGTAACAGAGTGTGCTGACGTAATCCATGTCATATGCACAAGCCTCTGGAGAGCTTTTCCACCTTGGATCCTGTGGTCTCGTGAATTTGTGTCACTCTCCTTTCAGTGTTCCCTCACGGGGTCGGTCTCTCTCCCCTTGTTCCAACCTACCTGGGCTCATGATTAGGAGAAAGAGAAATCAGGTGGATCATATAATGGCTGATGCTTCCAAGAAGCAGCAGCTCTCAGGAGAGCAGCTGATTTGGGAGACATTCCCTGGTCTCAGAAGAACCTGACCTTCAGCCTGGCTTCCCAGAGCTTTGCTCGGAGGAAGCAAGAATGCAGCTCTTCATAACCTAGAAAGTAGAGCTTCTGAAATCCCATCACCATTCTAGTGTGCTCATGACACCATGGCCATGTCCCTTCCAGTTTGTACTCAGTGTCACCCCCTGTGCCTTCTATAAGTGAAGATTGGAAGATGCACTGACATTTTTTGTGCAAAAAAAAAATTAGAAAGTACACATACATGTGTGTGTGTGTGTGTGTGTGTGTGTGTGTACTATTCAAGTGATGCTCAGATGTTGAAAAGCACACACTGCTCTTCCAGAGGACCTAAGTGTGTTTCCAAGCACTTATGTTAGCTGGCTTACAACTTACCGTATGTACAGTTCCAGCACGTTGAATAGGACCTCTCAGAGTTTACCCTCTAAGCGGTTCTCCAAAACAGGGCACAGGTGGTGGTGAGGGACTGCTGTGATAATTGTTACAGTTAATGGTTGTCTCAACACCGGAATCAGTACCAGGGAGCTACCTGGAGCACAGGATGAACTTATTAAAACCCATCCCCGACATCTCAGCTTGAGTAGGATAGTCCTGCCATCTAGGCAAGAGTCCAGGAATGAGGAAAAGCAGCTGGTTTGCTGCTCTTCTGTTGTTGTGGAGGTAACAATACTAATTAGGAGCTTTTCACTATTTTTTTTTTTTTTGCCCACGCATTTGCGAAGACATAGTAGCTAATAAAAAGTAATATATTTATTACCCTCAATTAAGCCTGATGTGCCCTCATTGGTTTTAGCTGGTCCCAGACTGGGGTGGGTTCATGTTCAGCATGCCACCAAACACATTTCACTGTAACAAGAGAACGCCGTGGGCAGGTGTTCTAAGAAGTTATCAGTATTGGCAGTGATTAGCCTCAGTTCTCACAACTTCTTGGGTCTTGTTTTCTTCATCTGCAAGTCAATCCTTTACCTGTGTCATACCCTCACAGGAGTGAATGAGGAGGTGAACCCCATAATAAGCCATGGGGCTCAACATAGGCTCAGAGATCACCATGCCTGGTGAATATTCGAGGAATTTATCTCATGTGTCCGATGCGTACAGATGGATTTCAGCTCTCATGAGGTAGTGTTTGGGTCATAGTATACAATTCATAATGCAGATCATATGCACATACTGAGATAAGTGATACATGCTGAGATATAAATATGTATATACATATTTGAGATATAAGTAAGTGCTGAATCCTGGCTCCTCTGAGCACCTTGCTGAGACTTTGGTGGATCACATTACTCTCCTGTCCTTGTTTGATGGAGAATGAAATCCTTTTCTTCCCTGGGCATGGCTGGATAGGAAGCTGCATTCCTTGCTTCCTATCTCCCTGAGGTGACTTTACCAGGTGTCCTTCTCTGCACCCTTCCTGCTCTTCTCTCAGGAGAAGTGACTATCCTCGTGGGTAATCTCTCCATGGACTCTCTGGTCCTCCTGCCCACAGAAGCCAGCTTGATTCAGCTCAATCGGTGGGTTGTGTATCATTCTCACTGTGCAGAGGAGGCGGGCTACTTGTGTGCCCCGCTGGATCAGTGTGACAGGGCAAAGGCCCCTGGACCAGCATCATCCTGCTAGAAATGGGTTACTCGGTTTTGCATTTCATAGTCTCTAGTGCCTGTAAGAAGGAAGGAAAGTTCTTACTTACTTAAGTCTGGGTACCACTGGTCCCTTCAGGGGTTTCTCTATGCTTTTTTGCCATTTGGTAAGTATGGAATTGTCTGTATTGTATGTCATTCCTGAATACAAAAGGTTTCTGTATGTTTAAGCCAGGCCTGCTGACTTTGGGACACTGTTTAGGGGATGGCAGGCTGAGCAAGACCCTGCCGACCATTCCCATGGTGCAGCCGTCTGCCTGTTAGCATGTGCAGAGTCTGAATTTAGAACAAGATCTTGATCTGACAGGGATGAAAGAATGGAGATGGTTGAGCCAAAATCCCCCAGATGCAAAAAATCCTCTTGAGAAATTTAAAAATTAAATCCTTTTTGTCTTGATTTGAAGTTAGTCCTTTTTAATGTGTAATATCTAAAGTGTCAACTTTTGGTAATTTTCCATCGATGTTAACAACTTAATTATTTTGATTGAAAGGAATTTTTGAATGTTTTTCTTTAGATTTAGGTAATTATAGGATATATATGCTTAAATATACATATGTGTTTATAAAACATATGTACAGTACTCTAATATCCATGTGTTTTATTCATATTTTATTAGGCTTTATGAAAACTACTATCCCTTTTTCAAAATGAGTACATTCTAAATGTTTTTATTCCTTGAGAGTTTCATACGTTGCCACTTACTCTGCTTATATCCTTTGCCCTCCCCATGCCTTATGTGATACAACACCATGATCCAAATCAGATTTTAGAAGAAAGTTTATTTTTTTTCCTTTTTGATTTGATTTCCTCTCATCTTTTTTTCTGAGTAGATTTATTACTCTTTTTTTATTTTTAAGTTTTAAAGCAGTCTTTTCTCATTTTATAGACCAGCACCAGTTCCCACTCCCTCCCCTCCTCCTGCTTTCTCTTCCTCCTCCCCACCCATTCCATATCTGCTCCTCAGAGAGGGTAAGGCTTCCCATGGGAGTCAACAAAGTCTGGCATGTCACTTTGAGGCAGGACCAAGGCCCTCCCCCTATATCTAGGCTGACCAAGGTATCCCTCTAAAGAGAATGGGCTCCAAAAAGTCAGCTCAAGTACTAAGGATAAATCCTGGTCCCACTGCCAGTGGCCCTACAGACTACCCCAGCCACACAACTGTCACCCACATTCAGAGGGCCTACTTTGGTCTTATGTAGGTTCCCCTGTTGTCAGTCCGGAATCAGTGAGCTCCCACTAGCTCAGGTCAGCTGTTTCTGTGGGTTTCCCCATTATGGTCTTGACCCCTTTGCTCATGTTATCACTCCTCTCTTGAAAGAGTTTATTTCTGCTTATGGCCCCAGAGGGAGAAGAGTCCATCGTGATGGGGAGGTATGGCAGTGAATCATAGAAGCAGGATGCTGAGAGATCACATTTTCAACAAAAACCACAAAGAACCGGAAATAGGCCCAGCCAGGAACCCTCAAAGCCCACCCCAGTGATGGGCTTCTTGAAGCAAGGCTGTATGCCTCGTGGCTTCTTCAAGACATGGGTTCAAATATGTGTGCGTGTGGGGGTAGTTCTCATCCAAGGCACACAAACATATTCTTCCCTAGTTCAGCTCTAGACAGAGAATTAGCACAGCAGTGTGCCTATGCTGCATCATTAAGCTTCCAGAACACCAAGAGAAAAAAAAAAAACGCTTAAAACAATACCCTCTGTTTAGTATTTGATTGTTCTATACAGCTTTTGGCTACTCATAATTGTAAAAAATTAAAAAAAAATAGATAGGAAATGACCTCACTACGTGGGAAAGGTGCATTGCAGTTGAACCACTAAGCATAGCCGCACAGCTCAGGAATCACGCCTACATTCATCTCCGTTTGATTCTAGAGTTATGGTGGAAAGGAACTTTTAAAGACAACTTCTGAAATTTTTTTTTTTTTTTAAAAAGGAGCGTTCACTTTTAAAAACCTCCTCCAAGGAATGAAAAATATTTAAATGAAACTAATGTCTATTTCAATCACTAAGATGCTTTTCCATATTTATGGCTTCTCAGTACCTGGTGGGATTATCGAGTAAGAGTTGGATGGAGAAGGAGTTAGAGGGGTTTTTTATTTTCGAGTCTTTTTTAAACCGGTTTTCCGGGAGACCAGTACCCCTTCCCAGGACATGGGCTGTTCCCAGGCATCCCTCCCTGGCACTGAACACATGCTGATTTCAGTTCCTCCCTTCTCATTCCATTCCTTTGCTGCCATCAAAGGCAGCACCATCCGCAGGTGCCTTCCACGCCGAAGATGCAAAGCAAATCACTGTTTTTGACGAGATTTTGATGCACAATTTCTCAGGGCCCAAATAAAACCTAGGCTAACCCTGGGTGGCATTCATCTCTGAAGGCATTTCTTAAAGAGTATGGTAATTTTTTGCGAAGTAAGTGAAACATTTAACACTCTGTCATTATGATAAAATATAAAATATGTGCATAAAATGAAGCAGGTTTAATCCCATGAACACTCAGGGAATTGGAAACTGAACTAGGGGATTAGCATTTAGGATGAGTGAGTGTAAACAGAGGTATATTTTGACAGCAAGGGTTGTTAGACCTCTCTCTCCTTCTCTTTTTCAAAGATGTGGTTTGCTTTTGTGTTTTTCTTTGTCTTGACTCTTTTGAATGTTTATTCATTTGGTACTCAGCATGTGGAATAAAAATACTCATTATTTATTGAACTTACTGATGAGTGTGTTAGAATAGCTAAGTCTTTTAAAAATTGCTGAACTTTATTACGTGTTAACATCTGAACAACTGAAATGAAATGTGCAATTGCTGGTCTTTATTTCTGTGTCTGGCAGCAGAAATCATATGTATATATGCATATATCCTATCTATATAACCCGACATATCTGTCTCTTTCATTTATATAATCTATCATCTAACTATTATATCTAAATAAATAGATGTATTTATAGTTGTTCATCTCTCATCTATTTAGTCTCAGTCCATCTTCCTGCCATCTATATCTTATATATTCTAATCTAAGTATTACATATTTATCATCAATCCATAATTTAACCTATTTCATCTATCATTTATCTTTCAGTCATCTAATTCTTTCATGTTCATATGTGTGTAATATACTAAGACACTTAGGCAGCTTTACAAGTGGCAATATAATCAGTGGTTTTATGAACTAAAGGCATAAGGTATTTAGCTACAAAAATTGGTTAACCCGCATCATATCCATAGACTCTTTAAGAAACCCATATGAGATTTGTTCCATGAGTATAATAGCAGGCTTTTCCCAAAGGGCCCATACCTCACTGTGTTTTTGTCAGCAATTTTTAACAACCCAAAGCTACTCAGGCTCTGGCAACAAAGTTCTCCTTTCCCTCTCTCTTCCCCCAGCTCCTTACTGTCAGTTTTCCTGGGAGTCCTCACAGAAGACCAAGGGAGCAAGGTCCCCAAGACCTTTATAGTCCATGTTTGCCTGCACTGTGGTATCAGAACTAACAGAGATGCCCTAGTAGGCAGGGTTGCTGTGGCTACTGTGAGTATCTGGCCAGGCGAACTATAAATATATAGCAGTGGCATACATGTGCTGTTCTTCCAGAGGACCTGAATTCAGTTACAAGCACCCATATTAGGCAGCTCTCAACCACCTGCAAATCCAGCTCCAGAGGATCCATCCCACACTCTTTGGGAAGCCACGGGCACCTAGAGCCATACACACACACACACACACACACACACACACACACACACACACATCTCTTTGTTAAAAGGCTATACACACTAGCTAACCTGTGATTAAAACTCTCCCATATACCAGGTACCCCACTTCACATGAAAGCAGTGTAAGAACCTTGCAGAGGACATCACGCCTAGGATCACCAAGGTCAATCAATCCTGGGTGACGGGCAGGAACTGAATATCATACTGCTCAGGTGGGGTTGTAAACAGTAGAGCCTCCAATGCAGCCCACTCTCCCATGAGGTTATTTGCTGCATTATTCCCACACCCAAAGGGTGAATTTGGCTTAAAGATGTACAAATTGCAAACCTCGATACCCTGAGTTTGCAGAGACGTGGACAGTCACCCTGATCCCTTGCGATAGCATCACTTGCCCCTTCTCAGCCAGATTACAGGCATGTCACAATTCTTACCATGGCTATCATTTGAAGCAGAGAGTCAGGCTCTGAGTGGGATATAGGGATGTATGATTTTTAACAATGTAGTAAGTTGTGGCTGAGGTTAAAATGGCTGAACATTAAATATTTAAACCAGTCTCTCAGAAGGGCTTTTGCATTGAAAGGAATATCTGAAGGGTATTTTAATTTTAGTACCAGCCTCTGGGATGAATTTCCTTCCATTTTATGATGAATTTCCAGGCTGTCATTTCTATTAACATACTCATATCCATAAATATAAGCAAAGGCATTTGCTGCCAATGTCTGCATGACTGAATGCATTCAACATCCTCATTCTTGAATAATGATTTTGTGATATGTATATATGTATGTGTTTGAATGCTATCTATCTATCTATCTATCTATCTATCTATCTATCTATCTATCTATCTATCTATCTATCTATCTATCATCTCTCCTTTGAGAACATCTGAAAAATAAATCTCTAGAGTCAAGTAAATTTTACTTCAAGATAGAAAACTTTGTAGAAAATTTGGCCTAATTCACAGAATTTCACACCATAAAAACTGCATAAAATGTATTGAAGCAGCCTTGAAGGCCCATCAAAGAAAAGCTGTTTCCTCTTAACCAAAAGAATGGAATATATGTCTGTAGAGACTTCCCGTTGTCCTCAAAAGTTGATCCAGCTAGGCAGGTCACCATATGCTTTGGCAAAGATACTGTTCTTCAGGGAAGCAGGTCCAGCTTAAATCATGGTAAAGAGATAATACTGCTCTTCCTTCCCAGAATTCTCCCCTCTCTAGTGCAGTTCTTCAAATGCTATGAGGTTCTCTTCAGACTGCCAGCTTTGCAGAGTCCTGACTCAGGTAGGCACAGCTTTTCCTTTAGTTTGTCTTTCTTGTGTGTGCTTGCCAGAGCCTAAATATGCTTTTCCTGAACTTCAGACTTTGCTCTTTCTCTGATGCTCCTTTCCCTGCCCTGTGTTTGGGTGGAAGCCCCCCCCCCCTCGTCTCTCTCCAAACCCTGATGCATCTCAGAAAGCCCACCAAATGGTGACTCCTCCCCCAGAGATGCTCAAGACCTCTCCCACAGGATACTTAAAACAGAAAACAGACATGTGGTTTTCTGGTCTTCCTTTTTCATCTCTGCTCTGGGGGTCTGGAAAACCATCCTGGAGCATTTTATCCATTAAACCTGGGCTTATTCTAATTTACTTTGATTTTGTCTGATTTGGATTGCTAGGTCAGCAGAGATGCTTAATCGGGGTGCAGAAACTTCACTGTGTACCTTCTTGTCTGTCTCATGGCTGACCTCCACCTCTAAATCAAATGTTACAACACTCCTTCTGGATGTCTCCAGCTTCCTCTCCCAAGCTGGTACCAAGATTTACAGCTTCTCAACTCAAGCTTCTCTTTTAACAGTCTAGTAAAATTGTAGATTTTCCATTCGGATCCATTCTCAAATTGCTTTTTATTAATGACTCTGATAACCCCAAATTGGGTCCAAAGTTCCCTTGGTGTCCAATGCAGGCCCTCACTATGTTTTCCAATGGTTGCACTACAGGATAAGAACCTTATACCACAGACACGTTTGATATTTCACCAGATCCCTTATTCCCTCCTTCTTCACTCAGCAGTATCTATAAATTATTTCTTTATTCAAACTGCTTGCCTTGCTCACCAAGTTTCTTCTTTCTCCCAGCACGCCATCCCTTTAGTCACGGCTGAGATTTGGTAGCAGAAGGCCTCCGGCAGCTCCTCCTGTCTCCCAGTTCTACAGGTTGCAGCAGCGCAGCCTGTAGGTTTTGACTTTGTGGTGGTTTGTCATAGGTCTCTTGCTCCCCGCCCCACCTCCAATAGGTTTCCCCACTAACACAGTAAGCCAGATCAAGCTGAATTGAAAAACCGTAACAACAAGTTTATTTGAGCAAAGCAACTTCCGGATGGGTTCTCCAGTCCCAGAGGTAGAGGCAGCAAAGCCTTGCCCACAAACGAAAGCACAGAGAGTTTATAGGTTGTAGGTGCCACAAACTGGGTTTATGCCCAAGTCTGGTCAAAAGTTTAGTGCTTTAGGTGGAGACTTGGGTGGCCAGCAACTTTAGTCAGCAAGAATGTGGAACTAGGTTTTTTGGTGCCTTCCCTTTGTTTTGGAGATTCTGAATGGATGGGGTTTGTGGGGAGAGGCGGGGACCGGGGCTTCCTGGATCGTGTAGAGATGAGATGAAGGTTCCAAGAAACAGTTTGAATAAGAACAGCCTTCACAGGCTCTTCTATTTCAATGCTTAGTCATCAGGGAGTGGAATTCTTTGATAGGATTAGAAGGATTAGGAGGTATAGACTCTTGGGAGGAAATCTGCACTTGGGGATGAGCTTTGAGGTTTCAAAAGCCCTGCCAGGGTCCATCTTCCTTTCTGTCTGCCTGCAGAGTAGGAAGCAGCTCTCAGCTACTAGTTTGGTGTTATACATGCTTGCAGCCATGCTCCCCCTCCATGATAATGCACTAAACATATGGTTCTATAAGTAAGTAAGCCCGATTACATACCTTCTTTTATAGGCATTGCCATAGTCACGGTGTCTTTCCATAGTAATAGAACAGTAAGTATGTCAGGCTTCTCCGTGGGCACTCCCCACTTTCCAGTAACACTTTTGTAACTTTCAGTTCCTGGTTAGACATAAGACTGGATGCCATACTTGTAATGATTTCAGCCATATAAGGCTGATATTTCCAGGTTCAAGGACTATGCATGTGCAGACAAGCCCTCAGGCAGAAGTGCCTAATGGCCTCCTCCCATTACCCACGTGAGGTGTGGATTACATCATGACTCAGCTAAGCCCTTGCACACATACATGGATTACATCATCCACATATGATTCAGCTAAGCCCTTGCGTGAGACCCATCATCTGCGTAGACGTAGTCGTGTCAACCCCTTGTGTGCATGCACCAGACAGCTTTTAAAAGCTAGACACGCCATCTTTCTCTCTCTCTGCACACTGACTTCCCCAGGCCCGCACAGCCCCCTCTAATAAACTCCTAAGTGGGTTTGTTGCGAGTTCCATGTTTCCTTCTCACTCATGCCAGGAAATTTTAATCCTGATGTTGAAACCAGTGTAGTCCCCCTAGAGACACTGTGGTACTGGGAACCATTTCTCTGCCTTAAGGCCTGCATAAGTTTTCTACTTTCCTGTTCTTTTGTATTTTAAATTAGTCAGTCTCTCTGGAAACCATGCTCTGCCTTCTAGAGGAGGTATTGTGCTGGGTAGGGGAGGTGGAGGTATTAGGACAAAGCCTTGGGGCTCCAGTTGCTTACTGGTCCTTGTGTCCTGAGGGTTCTAAGAACACAGTTAACCCTTTTCCACATTGCCCCATTGATGGTGAGTGCACATCTCCCAGAGATGCACCAGCCATTCTTAGTAGAATTACCTTCTGGTAATTATTTTGCTTTTCTGGCAGCAAAGTGCCTCATAATCAAGGGCCCTTTGCATTGGTGACATCCACCAATGGGCCCCGGGGAGCAGCCATCTGGACAGCAATAGCCTCTCTCCCCTGTTCGTTCTTCAGGGCCAGTCAGCAACTTGACTATGTGAAGTGCTAACTGGGTTTCTCTCCATCAGGAAATGGGCCAAGAACTCATTTCCTGTCCCAAGGCAGCTGGTGACTAATCTGCATCCCCTTATTGCCAGGGTGGCTCTTGCTCCTGGGGTGACCTAAATGCTCAGAGTCGATCTGCCTGCTAATTCTCCAAGTTAGCAGTTCTTTCCAAGCAAGCACCAGCTAATCCATTTAAGATCCTCTCCTTATTATGCTGCAGGACTTTAGCTCATAGTGCAGATTAAGGGAGAGTGGATGACAAGGGAATCACCATCATGGTTAGAGTTGTCAGGGTAACATCAAGAGAACATCTTAAAATTTAAAATGTGAGTACTAGGTCAGAGATTCAACTCAAATATAATATAATAGGGATTTCTGTCTTCTCCATTCTACTTGACTTTCTGTTGTGACACTGATCCTATTGATTGGTCTCTGCATGCTGCTGGCTCCCAAGGAAGACGCTTGCAGAGGGACCCAAGAGAAGGAGGAGAGGGAGCCATTTCATCTCGGCCATGTTCACTTGAGGACTCTGAGAGTCATAGAACTCCTTAGGGTCATGCTCCAGAGTCCTAGCGCTTCTTAACCAACCGCAAATGTGGCAGAAACAAAATTCTCACCTGCAGGAAGTAGGCAAGAACCCTGCAGAGTTCTAAATGAATTTGCAACAGGATGGAGTGTGCACATGGGGAGCCCAAACAGTAGAATATGCACAGCCACAGTGATGGAAACACATGGACCTATTGCTCTTTCCTCAGAAGCCAGAGAGCCTCAAAACAGCATGAAGACAGTCAATCTGGGACCCTAGGGACACCTGTGGGGTGACTCCTGGGCCACTGGCCCTGGCATCTTTGTTTTGTTTCAGTACCCTGTTCTTTTGGGAGAGCACAGTTTGTTCTCTCTGATCTTTTGCACCCACTGCTCTCAAGTTGATGACTGGGAAATACCACCTACAGTAACAGCATACATCACAGCCATATCAAAAGAAGATGGCTCCTTTGGAGCCCATTCCCTAGGGTGGGATGCCTTGACCATCAGTGATGAAAGGGGAGGAGCTTGATCCTGCCTCAACTTGATGTGTGGACTTTGTTGACTCCCAGAAAGGCCTTACTCCTTCTAAATGGAGATGGAGATGTAGGTAGGGGGTTGGGTAGAAGTTGGTGGGGGTAGGGAACAGGAGGAGAAGAGGGAGGGGAATATGGCTGGTATTCCAAATGAATGAATAAATGAAATAAATGAAATAAATAAATAAATAAATAAATAGATAAATAAATCTGGGACTATCTTGGCTCCTTGGATAGCCACTATCCTCTTGTGTTCTTGTGACAGTCACAGAAAACATTCTAAGGTATATTAAATCTAACATAGCAGTAGTTTTCACTAACCCAAAACCTGAGAACGCCTTCAGAATGCACTGGAAGCCTGTAGCCGAGACCTCCCCATTCAGATAGACACCGCCTAGCTCGTGTTCCCACCACTGTATTTGGAAAGTGTCTTGATTTAGGAAATGTATTGTTCTGTTACCATGGAACTGTTACCATGCTGGAATGGTATTTGGGGAAATCTGAACCTGTGTCCCTGGGCTATCGTCTCATATTTGACTTCAGAATAAACTGTATGGCTTTTTCCCCTTGGTAAAAAATGAACAAACAAACAAAAAAACAAAAGAAAAGAACCCTGAGGGGTGAACTGGCAAGGTGGCTTAGGGCTTAAAGGCACTTGCCACTGACCCCGGTAACTTGAGTTTGATCTCTAGGACAGACATATGGTAGAAGGAGAGCACCAACTCTAGTGCCACCACACATGTCCCCAGGCCTTACAAATAAATAAATGTCTTTAATAACATCCCTAAGGAATGCTGCAGTTACTAAACTTGCATCTATGAACAAAATCCACAGAGGACTTCAAGTCAACTTGACCTCTGTTACTTAGTGTATACAAAGCATGTATAAGTTCATGCGTATATACATTTATAGACAGACATCCATATCTGCATACACATTCATATAAATATGCAAATACATCTACACATACTCCTACATATACATAGCTATCCATGTACCCACATATACACATTCATATACATGCATCCATATATAAATGCATATATACCAAAAATAAACATACATGCATACAAATATGAATGTATACATATAAACATATATTTAGGTAGACATATATATATATATATATATAGAGAGAGAGAGAGAGAGAGAGACACAAATACGTATGTGTACATTGAGCCTTTAATTTTGTTCTGATTGTATTCATCCTTTGTCCACATTTAGTGAAGCATCGTGCTCTTTAATATTTAAGTGCTTGCTAATGCAGATGCTACTGCTTGGGTTTGAATAAATTTTTAAGAATTTAAAAATTCACAAATTTAATTAATTGGCTTCCTTTACTGTTACTTTATTTCCATGGTAATATTTTGCTAAAAGCAAATTTAGCTATGCAAATATATGCACACTTTGTGTCTGGAAATTCCATTTAATTTTAATAAGTCACTTAGTAGACAAAAAGCAGATATTGTTGAATTAAAAAGATTATGAATAAAGGGTGAAACAGTCACTATCTCACCAGAGGAGTTTTTATTATTCAATTATTCAGGGATGAATTAAAATGAGAAGTGTAGTGAAAAAATTGAGTCGATCCATTCAAACGATAGAGGCTAGAGCCAGATCCATACAATCCATCTACTAAAAGACAAAAGGACACAGTGTGAGAAGCCACACTAAACACAGGGGGAAATGGTCCAAAGGAAGGGATGCTGGACAATTGTGGCATATAGTTAGTTGTTAATTCTAATTCCATAACATTTCCATAATACAATTTTGAAAATTCAAGGCTTTTTCAAAATATCCTTATTTGATATTTTTTTATGAAGAAGAAAAAAAAAAGAAATACTTAAAGAGTCCATAAACCAACCACATACCCTAAAGTCTCTAAAATTCTGTTTTCTAATGCTTTGCCCAACGTTTGCTGAGTTTTAAGTTTAAAAAAAAGCTGCCAAGCCATTCAAGGCCACAGCAGGCTGGTCCTGTAGCTATGATTTCCTATAGCAGAATCATTGAAGCCAGCTGTTTGTAGGAGGCGTTGTTGAGGCAAAGGGCACAGTTGCCTCTGGGTTTGGGCAAAGCCTGCCATGCCCTGCCAGCAGGGTTAAGTGTTTCCTTTTGTACAGTCTCCATGTACTCCAATTCCAGGCCAGCACTCCAAATTGCTAGCTGCCCACACATCTCATTCTCCTTTTCTACGTGTGGAAGAGATTCTGGAGCCTAGATCCCTACTGGAGTTCTCAGAGCTTCAAAGAGTTGACTGGCATTCAAGCTTGGTTTCTCTAAGCAAACACAAGCATGGCCAAGTTTTGTGTTTGTAGAAGTGACATTATTTTGTTGCTTTTTCTACTGTGGGCTTTCTTCGCTGGTCCACTGTATGTTGTGTTTTCGAAAGTGTTTTCTTTTCAAGTGTGAAGATAGAGTTTCTTTAGTTTTTCAGCAAGGCGTTTTCTTGACCAGCATTTGATGGAGGAAGGTCATTGGTTAAGTAATAAATAAACTGCTTGGCCTCATAGGTTAAAACATAGGTGGTAGGAGTAAACAGAACAGAATGCTGGGAGGAAGAGGAAGTGAGCTCAGAGATGCCATGCTCCCCTCTCCCGGGCAGACGCCATAGCTCTGCTCTCTGAAGCAGATGCAATGGATCAAGCCGCCAGGTCAGACATGCTGAATCTTTCCCGGTAAGACCTGTGCTACACAGTTTATTAGAGATGGGTTGATCGGGATATCAGAATTAGCCAGTAAGGGCTAGAGCTAATGGGCCAAGCAGTGTTTAAAAGAATACAGTGTCCGTGTAATTATTTCGGGGCATAAGCTAGCAGGCGGCCTGGGTGCTGGGGACGCAGCCCCACCGCTCCTATCACTACAAGCATTCAGGTTAGCATTAGCAGAGTTCTAAGGCGTGGTGTGTCCTTAGATTAGGCTAGCATCCATAGCAACAATGGCTGCATTAGTACCACATCTCAAGGAAGAGCAGAGAAACAGGGCTTTCTACACAGGCTTTCTGAAAACACCAGCAGATGACTTCAATGTGCATGGTGTGTGATGATACCCAGTCCACCACTGTCACTTTTAGGTTCATTTCCCAGCACTTGGCTTACTCCAGTTTGTCCACACTGTCCTGAGGTGTGAGCAAGCACAAAGTCCTCCCCAGCAGTCCTAAGCCTCACTTAGCTCCAACAGTGTTTGCCTGGGAACTGCAGCTACAGCAAGGATTTCCTGCTCCTTGTAGCTGTTCCTGAGGACAGGGTCACCTACACCCCGGGGTTCCATAAAACCCAGGTTTCCAGTGGTTGGTTAGTCTCTATCTTTCCTTTCTTTGTGAAGTTTGCTGTTCTCAATTCTTCTGAGTGCTGCTGGCCTCTTCATCAGCTGTTTCTCTTTATTGCTCCCTCCCCGTCCCCTCACTCCTCCTTTGAAACAAGGCCCTCTTGTTTCAAAGATACCCAAGTATACTTCATCGGAGTCTGGACTGTCTCCTATTCTTATGGTTACTGATGATATCAGATTGTCCTGGCTACTGTGTACCATCTGGTGTGACATGACAGGAGAAGCAGGGTTGCCTCAAGAGACCAGGTTGCACCTGGTCATATCACAGGTGTCTCTCAGGCAGAGGGGGCAGTGGTGTTGCTTGCTTTTGACTCTTTGCTCTTTTGGCTCTTTGGGGCCCACTACCCAGCTTTGAAATGAATTCACACATGGAGACTTTTTCTTACTTATGAATGCCCAGCCTTAGCTTGGCTTGTTTCTAGTCAGTTTTTCTCAACTTAAATTACCCCATCTACCTTTTTACTTTTTTGCTTCTGGGCTTTTACCTTTCACTATTTCTGTAAATCTTTCTTTACTTCTTACTCCATGGCTGGCTGTGTAGTTGGGTGGCTGGCCCCTGGAGTCCTCCTTTCTCCTTTTCTTGCTCCTTGATCTTCTCTTCCTACATTTCTCCTCCTGTTTATTCTCACTGCCTGCCAGCCCCACCTATCCTTTCTCCTGCCTTGTTATTGGCCATTCTTTATTAGACCATCAGGTGTTTCAGGCAGGCACAGTTACACAGCTTCACAGAGTTAAGCAAATGCAACATAAAAGGATGCAGCACGTCTCTGCATCATTAACCAAATGTTCCACAGCATAAACAAACGTAACACATCTTAACATAACATTCCACAACAGAGCGGGTGTCATGCAAGCTGTCAGGAAGCCGACTTTCAGTTCCATGCAGTCGGCCCCTGGTGACCTCAAGCAGGGCAAGCTACCCCAGGAGACACAGGTGATACAGTCCCACGTTGTACCTCCTCAAGAGCACAACCTCCTGGGAGTCAAGGGAGCATCTTTATCTTCCATCATCTGTAGGAGGAGGATGCTGGCTGTCCCCACCTCCACCCCAAGAGCTGCCCTTCCTGAAGTTGGAGCCCATGATTTTCTCAATTGTTGAGTTCCTGGTCTGCTGTCTATGGGATCCATCCTCCCTCCATCTTTCCTTTCTGTCTTACACTCTTTTCTTAGGACCAAGTTGAACCTCTTTCTTAGGAAGCCTCTGTAAGGACCCTTCTGGAAGTTTAGACAGTCCACCCCTACTTCCTGAGGCCCTAATCCTCAGGTTATTGTGTCTTCTGTGAGCGTGCCCAATGACTCATCGTCTCGGACACTCTGGTCACACTGCAGTCCGGTGTCAGCCCTATGGCAGTGCTCAAATGCCCCAGATGCCTCCTAAGGCCACCAAATGCTGTCCTTTCAGAAAGCTGTCTATTGCTGAAGTCACATGTGAGTCAAATGATTAACAAAATTGTTTTTATCCAACTGTTACCACAGCAACAACTAATGTGCTGGTTAAATACATATCATTTAAATATTAGCAAAGATTTATTATCTATAACAATAACTTATCAGATGATCACATATTATCCAACTATTACCAAAAGTCATCATTCAAAGCAAGTGTTATAGGGATTTTAGATGTAATAATGATTTATACAATGTGATACAACTTAGAATATAGGCTAACATAAAGTATAACACTATACGTATAATATATCAAAGATATGTGTATATTTACTACAACACAGAAATGAATTATTATATAGTAAATTATATGCTATATGTAATACAAAAAGGATGTGGTAGAAAATAGCTATTGCATATGCTATGATATAAATACTTCATATATTTTGTAGTTTAATTATGTAAATATTTTTATTTTATTTATTTAGTTCTATAAAATATACAAATCATTTTTGTATATTTTGTATTGAGAAAAATATTCTCAATCTTGAGTCAATAATAAACATGTAAATTACATTGTCTATTAGAGTGTGCCTCAGAGCTCATTTATATCTATAGTATAAGCTCATATTACATTTATGATCTAATGGCACACCCAACTTGTAGTGTATAGACAGGACTTTTATTGAGTATGGAAATACATGAAAATAAAAATGATATTTCCAGCGAAAGCAACCAGAACTTGCAACACAGAGTAAAGATGGCTGCCAGGAGGAGACAGGGTCCTCATGACAGCTCAGTTACAAGGCCACTGGCCAGGGAAGGGGTAGCTGCTGACCTGCTTTTGTGGGCCACTGGCTGTTGTCTAAAATGATCACTATAGCAATTTTCAGACAGTCATAAATGGAATGGATTAGACAGCCTATAGTAATAGGAGCTGCGGGGTTGCGCCCCCAGCACCCCAGCTGCCTGCTAGCTTATGCCCCGAAATAACAACACACAAATTGTATTCATTTAAACACTGCTTGGCCCTTTAGCTCTAGCCCTTACTGGCTAATTCTGATATCCCGATCAACCCATCTCTAATAATCTGTGAGCACTGGTCTTAGTGAGCACCGGTCTTACCGGGAAGATTCTAGCCTACATCCATCCTGGGTCGGAGCTTCATCGCATGTGTTTGCCTGGGAGCAAGGAGCAAGGCATCTCTGCTCCAGAGAGCAGAGCTGTCGAGTCTTAGCTCACTTCCTCTTCCTCCCAGCATTCTGTTCTGTTTACTCCTCCCACCTATGTTTTAACCAATGAGGGCCAAGCAGTTTCTTTATTGCTTAACCAATGAAATCAACAGATTGATATATGACACTCTCACATCAACAGCCTCTTGCACTTAGGACACAGCCTTGGTGGCAGTCTGAACCCCTCTCTTCCTGTGCCTCTATTCTTCCTTTCTGTTAGGTTTATCTCACAGACATATTATACAGTAAAGGCTAGAATACTACCATTACCTTGGCAATGCCTTTGAAAAATACAATCCTAGATAAGAACCTTCACAATGCATGTTTCTAAGTGCTTATCCTTCAATATTACTCACAGTTATACATTGAGCCAGTGTTAACTTTTTCTATTGAAACATATCTTGTTATAATGGTTTCTTGGGGAAAAGATTCAGCCCATAGCCATCCATTTTCAATTGTTAGAGTTCCTGAAGTTCCTTTTATAACAGAACATTTCCCTCTCTGTGATTTTTATATTCTATTTATTTTAACAGAAGTAAAACAAAGCAGAGATTTACCCTTTATTGCCTTTACCTTGTTATCTGGTGGCTTGTATCACCTTCATCTCTTGTGAGGTATTGCTCTCTCTCCATTTGTTTTGGATGAAGCAGCTAAATGCTGAGGTCTGATGAATGGGCATCCTATGTGTTTCAGGGGTGTCTGGGGTGTCAGCACACACCTGCTGACCATCTGGTCTGTGAGGCAGCAGAACCCACAGTTATTAGAGAACTTCTACTTTCTCAGACATATAGGAACTAAGGAGGAAGGATTCACTTGGGGTCATGGTTTCAGAGGAGACATTCATTCCTGCTGTGAAAGGCAGACCTGCGGAAGCTGTTCAGTGTATGGGGTCAGAGCTTGTCTCATAGCATCCAGAAATGTACTTGCCCAAGCTGCTGTATGGAAACATGGGAGTGGCTTATATTTAGGACAATTGATTAAAGCCAACTGGTCTACCAGGTCTTCTTTGTAGAAATGACCTGCACCCTGCTGCAATCTCCTGATGGTTGAGTACCTGATCGAAGCCCAGATAGTTTTCAGACAACCTCACCTCCCATAAAAAACTGGAAGCTGCCTGGCTTTTGCCTCACCACAGGCTTTGTTCCTGGTAGAAAGGGCCACACTGGAAGTCAGGCTACATCAGCTCCTGGAGCCACAGGCTGCAGTCCTGTACTCAGAGTTCTGCATTCTACTCCTGTTCCTCCCTCTTTTCCACCACCTCATATACATTCCCACCTATCTACAGAAGCAAGGAGATGTGAAGTGTGGGATGGAAACACAGGAAGGAAGTGATGGTGAAGATATTGGTATCATTGCTCAACAAACAGTGCCTCAGCATGTCTTAGGGGTTTCTATTGCTCCAAAGAAGCACCATGAGCAAAGAGCAAGTTGTGGAGGAAAGGGTTTATTTGTCTTCCACTTCCATATCACTGTTCATCACCAAAGGAAAACAGGACAGGCAGGAACTCAAACAGGATAGGAACCCAGAGGCAGGATCTGATGCAGAGGCCATAGAGGAGTGGTACTTACTGACTTGTTCCTAATGGTTTACTCAGCCTGCTTTTTAATAGAATCCAGGTCCACCAGTCCAGGAATAGCACCACCCACAATGGGCTTGCCTCTTTCCCATCATTCATTAATTAAGAAAATGCCCTACAGATTTGCCTATAGCCTGATCTTATGGAGGCATTTTCTAATTGAGGTTCTCTCCTCTCAGATGAGTCCCGCTTATGTCAAATTTGTATAAAAACTGTTGTGGGATAATGCTCTTGTACCCTGTAAAGATTTGTCACTCAAATTGGTTTAATAAAATGCTGATTGGCCAGTAGCCAGGCAGGAAGTATAGGTGGCACAATCAGACCAGGAGAATTCTGGGAAGAGGAAAGTCTCAGTCTACAATAGCCACCCAGATGCAGATGAAGCAAGACAAAAATGCTGCAGTGTGAAAAGGTACCAAGCCACATGGCTAATCATAGATAAGAATTATGGGTTAATTTAAGTTGTAATAGATAATTAATAATAAGCCTGAGCTAATAGACCAAACAGTTTATAATTAATATAAACCTCTATGTGTTTCTTTGGGACTGAGTGGCTGTGGGAGTAGGTAGGACAGAAACTTCTGTCTACATAAAATTTTCCAGTACAGTGTGTTTGCTCCACTTTTCTCATGACCTAGGACCAGCAGGCTCACAACTTGATGTTGTGCCAATGACAGTGTGGATCCCAGACATGGGAGCTCAAGGGCAGCAAGAGAGGCACAGTATATCCCTCTCCACAGAATGCACTGGGCCTGTGATCATCTAAGTATCCCTAGGCCACAGACGAAAGATTCATCTCTGGGAGATCAGACCATGTCCATGTCTTTCCTCTAGCTAATGAGAGAAGGCATCATGCCAATTAGTCACTCCCTCTGGGCTCCATGTTCCCCATCCTTAAACTGCCTCTTCCTGTAAAGGTTCCACAGAATCCAGCGTCCATCCGGGAGGGGCACAGAGTAACTGGGAGAGAAAGGATAGCCACTCAGTGCCACTATTGTGTGGCTTAGCTCCCCACAGCTTTCACAACCACTAGACTTCCTTGCTGCATCTTCATCCACAGTGCCCCAACCCCATAGTTCTGTCCTGTCTTGGAATCTCCTGGGAAGGCACCCAGGAAGGAGGCAAGTATAAGGCTCTGCTGTCTGACTTAAAAGAAAAGTGACTTTGAAAATACTCGTCTTTTTCTTCAGTTCTTTATTTTTTTCTAAATAATTTCTGGAGAAAAACTTCAAAACTTAAATGTTTCACAAGGGAGTTTTGAAAGAAACAGAGTATGTTGTTGTAAAACAATTTTCTAAGTTTCTATTCTCCTGTGACAGAAGAAACACTGTTAAGGGTAAAGAAAATGATGGCTCTGGCAAATTCAAACTATTCGAGTTCTTTAGTAGAACCATCCTCCCTTTCCATGAATGGGGTGCTGCAAGTCATGCCTCTGCCCTTCCTGTAGGGGGGTCAATGTGATCAGTGAGGTGTGTGTGTGGGGGGGAGAAATCTTTGCTCTACAAGGCTTGAGCTCAGCTCAGCTGGACTTGGTGGGTTTCCTCTCACTGCTCTGACTTGGTGTTGGCCTGTGGGTTCTATTGCAGTAGATGCTGACCTGGTCAAACCAGCCCTTCAACTAATATCCCAGTGTTCAATCAAGGAGGACCAAGGTGACAGTGTTTGCACTGGGTTAGGAGGTTGTAACTCAGCAATTAGATTCAGTCTGTGTGATAGAAAACAAAGATACTGAGTCTGGAATGATTCAAGAATAAAGCATTTTGAAATCAATGCCAATTGCATCTTTGCCAAAGGATGTCAATGACACCATGAAAGTTTTTGACCAATGTCTTTAATTTCATATCCTCTCTACACCTTATCTTATTAGTATTGATATTTCCTGATTTTTAATGTAAAATTTCCAGTGGATAGATTTACTTCTGTGCTGGATTTTGAGTCTGTCTTTTGGCATGTGTGCCATTGGTTATAGCCAGCCTTTTCAGTCTTACTTCCTAGGACATAAATGACATCAGTAGTTCACTGAAAGTCATTCATGAGTCTGCAGTCAAACCTCAAGTGTCTTTTCCCCTTTGGTTTTGCTTTCTTCTGTCTGTGACTACTTCACAGGTTCATCCTAACCATGAAACCAGTGAAAACGGAACAAAAAGAAGGCTGTGATGACATTCAAGTTACCCATTTGGCCCCAGTCTCTGACCTGCACCCAGCCTGACCTGGGATTATGGTTTGTTTTTCCAGTTGAGTAGAATTAAAGGTCTACCCAATGAAAGAAGCTTAGCAGCTCTCATTTCTGAAAACTGACTTAAGGTAACTCCATGGCCTACAGGAGGGAAGTGTTGCCTGCTGCAAACAGATCTCTAGCGTCCCTTCATTGCTGGCCACACACTTGCTCAAGGCAACCTCTCTCCAATGTCCCTCACTGTAGAGAGCTTTTCCAGGTGGAGGACTCTCTAACGACAGGATCTCTGGGTATTCCCTGTGCCGCCAGCTTGTTCTTCCCATTGTAGCCAGTTTCACTGACTGTCCCACCCTGTACTTCAGTCTCCCAAAGAAGCAGACGGGCTTCTGTCCGGGCTTTCTCAATAGCACTGCAGTGGATTTCTCCTGGCAACTATTTTGTAGACATGTTTGGTCACTTTGTCTTATTTAACAAATGAGAGAACGATAGTGTTCATTCCAAAGGTGTGTGCTTACAGACATACCATCCTGAATGCACGCTGTTCCTTCTGATCTTGGAACCTGAACGGAATTGGACCTGGTTAGTACTTTGATGGGAGATCAGTTGGGAATACCAAGTTCTGTAGGCTTAAAAAGAAATTGCCAGAAGGTTCTGCATGGGTTTGTAGGATTGCCCTACTCTTAATAGCAATATCTGAGGTTTTCAGTCAATTCACACCCTATCAGCAGGAAGGTGGCTAGTCTCTGCTATCTCCATTAATTTATCAATGAGGAATTAGTGATACCGTTTATGGATTTGTGCTACTTTTCCTTTAAGGTCTGCCTACTCCACAGTTCCAGAGGTGTGTGTGTGTGTGTATGCATGCACATGTTTCCTTCTAGAAGTTTGGTTGCATGAATTTGCTGCTTGGATTCACAATCTATCTCCAACTGTTAATTTTTAGTAAAATAGCACAAGATATATGGATGGATAGATAGATATAGATGGATAGGTAGATATAAGATAGATGGATAGATGTAGAGATAGATAGATAGATAGATAGATAGATAGATAGATAGATAGATAGATAGATAGATAGGGAGAAGAGTGTGAGAATAGCTGGATTTTAAGAAAGATAAGTAGCTGGTGGAAGCCTATGAGTTTGAGGGAGTTTAGGGTAGAGGAGGAGGTGAGAATGGCTAGGATGCTAGCATGGGCTCTGAAATGTGTAACAGGTACTTATGATATACTGAGGGGTCCTCGAGACTAGCATGAGATTTGGTATGCTAATAGGAGCCACAGGTAGCCATAGTTCCCTTCTATCAGAAGTAACAGAAATGACTCCTTTTGGTAGTACACAGGAACCAGCTTTACAAGTTCCCAAGGAATGCTGGCTTTTATCTAACCACCAGAAAGTCTCCTATAGCCCCTTCCATGCAGTTTGCCTTTTCCAAGTGATTAGAAACTTCTCAGTTTGTCTCCTCTGAAAGTGACTCTCAGCTGTTGTTTCTGTTTTCTGGATCTGTTTGGTTTCAGGGAATTCCTGGAGCTCTTTTGAGTTGTTTATTTTCTGTTTTAAGGTGTTTTCTTGGGAGGTGAAATATTTCATTAGGAATAGAGTATTACACTATGTCTAAACCTCTATCCAAGGTAATACAAATAACCTGTACCCACACTATGTGTAAGTTGCCTCTATCTAAGGTGTGTATGGCCTATTCACATCTCAGGGATTAGCTACCCACTCAGGGGTATATAGAAAGTACCCACTATCATGCTGTGTAGAGCTTATCCGTGTCCACGTATGTAGCCATAGTGTAGATGAATAGGCCCAAGCAAACACAGGAATGCAAAAACAACACACCAAGAAATGGCTCAAGTTGGCATGAAAACCCAGGATAGAGAGGACGCTATCCACAGTCACAGGAAGAGATGGGATGTGGAGTAATGGCAGGATGGACAGCGGCAGATTTCTCATCAGAAGAAAGCGTGAGATGGCTGTGGACACAGCAAGAATCTCTGCATATGTGGTACCTCTTCCCTGTGTTCCCAATGACACCCAGGGTGATCACTCTAGAACAGTCAGTGACGCTGAACTAGTAAGGACCCTGCGCTGCCAGGAAACTGATAAAAACATTGGAAATAGACTCCCCAACATGTGAGCCTTGCACAAGAAAAAGCTGAACCACGGTGGCAAATACAGGGCTGAATGTTTTTGGGAAGTGAGGTGGGATTAAAATGAGAGATAGTCCTGAAATATTCAACTGTTGAGATTTCTGTACTTTTCCCTTCTCAGTGACGTGAATGCCGAAAGACCTATGTAATCATTCTAATTAGCTTGCATGTATATTCACATTTCGCTTATAATGAGATTTTGATCAGTTCAAAACTCCTCATCTGAGGGAGCATAGCTCAGTGAGAGGGAGGATAGCTCAGTGAAGCCCTTGCCTAACTTAGCAAATGCTGGTTCCCATCCTCAACCCACAATAAAAACAACCCACGCTGTCAGACCGTGCATCACTGCATGCATGCGTGAAGTAAATGAAACGGATGAATGGAAACGGGCATTATAAAACACGCAAACTGAAACAAGCGGATGATAAGTGATCAGGATTAGTTATGATGTGGGAGGTGTTGGCATTGATGCTGATATAAGTCATTGACCAGCAGCTCCCAAACAAGAGAGTATGCTGGGAACGGGGCAAAGAAGCCGCCCTTCCGCAAGATACCATGTGCAAAAGGCCCAAACCCAAGCTGCATATTATTGCAGTGTGGTTTAAGCCTATAAAATATATGTTTCCAAAGAGGAGCCTGCCATAAACTAGAGAAGACAGACAAACAGAGAAAAATGAAAGAAATTGAAGAAAGACTTCTTATCTACCATCTGTCTGCCTCTCCCAACATCTGGAATGATCTGGAAACACCCCCACATGATCCCATACATTTCTCTTTGCCAATTCAAACTTTATTTCGAGAAACATTTGGTATTGATTGTGTGTGAGAGTGTGTGTGTGTGTGTGTATGCATAGAAAAGCTGAAAGTAGATTTTCAAATTTGGAACAAAAAACTGAGTTCCTGCCAACGGCCTGAGGAACCTTTTGCTGAATTTTTACTTCATCAGTCTGAGCACCGCCTTTTATTTTTTACTTAATATTTTTATACTTAAAGCACACCTGACATAGCAGTCCAATTCTTCTTTTTGTTTATTTCCAACACGCTAAATTATCCAGTACAGTCATGAAATGCAGAAGCCATGGAAACACTCCACAGCTTGACCAAGAGGTATCCATAAACCTTCGCACCTGTCGGGGAATTCTGCTGACACATCTCAAAAAGTCTGAGGAGTGAAACTGTTGTGTTGTTTGCTTTGTAAACTCCGTGGTCAAATGCGCACAAAAAGAATTTAAATCCAACAGGAGCTTCCAATGTCTGCAGTGAGCACCCCGGGCAATCTGCTTTCTGTTCTAATGTGTTCACATGGTTTGGATGATCTAATTTAGAATGAGGAAGACTCTTATGAGTCTTTACAGCACGGGGAAGCTGGAAGAGCAGGACACAAATCCAATTAAGATGTAACTCCACTGAGAGAGGGTGTGAATAGTCTGGGGAAAACTGTTCCGCAGGGGATGTCCCTTCTGTCCGCAGGGCTGGGTCACTGACTCAGTTTAGAGCTTTCTAGTAGGATCTGGGGATTTGTAGAAGACACCAGCAGGGTTCTGGGAAGGCAGCGCAGCCTGGCAGTCAGGCAGGGGTAACTGCTTTCAGAACCCCAGTGTGAGTATACACGAGGGACCACCTCCCACACAGGCGGCTCAGATCTGTATGGGAATCACCAGGAAAATGGCATTCATGGTTAGACACCCTTTCTTATTTAGCTTCTGGTATTTATTTATTTATTTACCAGCAACACTTCCCACATACTTCCCTTTTGGGTCTCCATCATAAAACAAGAAAATTCTGGAGAATCTAGCTCTGTGAGCGGAAACTTTGCAAGCCCATGTCCCTGTCCTCAATTTGTCAAATAATAATACCCAACACGCTCGACATCAGAGCGCCACAGGGAATGATATAAATGCACCCACAGGAAAAGGGACCAGGCTTGTGGGGAATCCACGTCTCCCACAGCAGGTCTTCTGTGTTCTTGTCCACACTGTCTTCCCTCGACAACTACAAGTGATTGCAGCAGCTGTTTCAATGCCTCTCTCCAGACGGTGTACTCATGATGAGGTCATGCCTCATGAACTTCTCTGTAACTAGAGGTGGAATTTCCTAAATTCCTGGTCTCAAAAAAACACACAGAAGCTTATATTAATTACAAATGCTCGGTCTATAACTCAGACTTATCACTATCTTTTACAACTTAAATTAACCCATTTCTCTTAATCTATAATTTACCACATGGCTCATGTCTTTACCTGTTCTCTAGCTGGTTTGTTTCTCTGTTGGCTGCCCCGCATCTCCCTGACTTTGCCCTTCTTCCTCTTTGTATTTTCAATTTGGCTTTCCTTCCTGGCCTTATTCTGCCTTGCAATAGGCCAAAGCAGTTTTTTTCTTTTTTTAATTAACCCATGAGAGTAAAACATCTTCCTGGTGTACTGAAGGATTATCTCACAACACTTCCCAAGGAATGTGGCTTCCACCAACAAAGCATCTTGCACACACTCGTGAATAGTACACAAACCTGTCCTGATTCCCCTGCCTGAGCAGGGTTCTCTGAACGTGAACTTGGAGTAGTACTGTATCTCCCAGCCGTGAGTTGCTATGCCAATGAAGACTACCAGCCCTGGAAAAGACATCCTACTGATAGATCTCAGCAGTGGGCTGCTGGACTCTACAGTGGTTTTTTTGTTTGTTTGTTTTTTTTTTACAATGCCGATACTGTTTTATGTTTGTTTTCTTTTTGTCAGGTGCTGTTCTGGTTTTCATTTTCACTGGCAGTGTGAGAGTCTCTTACATCTCCATACCCACACCACCCTTTAACAAAGGATTGGGCCTTTTCATTACAACCAATTCACACGGAATTCCCTCGTCTTAGGGGGAAGCCAGGCAGTGCTTGGCCAGTCTGTGGCAGGCACCATCAGAGATGACAGGACAGTTCCCTTGGGTCTTTGTGAAGGCAACTTAAGCATGTTGGCTTAAATGGGAGTGATTTCTTATCTGCAGATACAAGGGACGTGTAGAGCTTCAAGTGGGAACACAGTGGTTGGTAAAAACAGTAGAGATTCAATAATAAAATTGATTGCAGAGAGCCGGGCGGTGGTGGCGCACGCCTTTAATCCCAGCACTTGGGAGGCAGAGGCAGGCGGATCTCTGGGAGTTCAAGGTCAGCCTGGTCTACAAGAGCTAGATCCAGGACAGGCTCCAAAGCTACAGAGAAACCCTGTCTCAAAAAAAACCAAAAAAAAAAAAAGTGATTGCAGAGAGTGTCAGTAATATACTCCATTGACATGGGAGTTTATCACACTGAAATGAGGACCACTTCCATGTTACCAGCAAGTAGTTACAGGGCTTTGATGCACATCCCATGTTTTTTCCCCAGTTATCAGTTTCAACTAGTGGCTTAACAAACGAGGCAGGCAAGATGGAGAGGGATGTGAGGAACAGAGCAAGGCACTCAGGACTGATGACACTGTGTGCCCGGAGGTCGCCTTGAATCCCAAGCCTCTTCTGCAGTCCAAAGCCGTTCTGAAAATGAGCAGGTGATCACCTCCTTGGTTAGCGTAATGCACAGACGTGTGGGCTGCTGCCGTAGCTAAGGATCTGAAATGGAACTCTGGAGAGCAATTTCCCCACCAGCATCATTTCTGTTTCCAAAGTGGCCTTCCTCTGCTAATAGTTACTTCATAAATGAATAAGCAGTCATTCCTCTCCTATCTAATTCTAAATACCCGTGCAATAGTCTAGGTAGTGCAGAACGTGGTATATGTGGCAGGTGCATTTTAAATGTAAATGATACAGTCATTTAACTGCAAACCACGTGTACACAAACAAAACTGGGAACAGAATGGAAAGTCAGTATTGATTCAATGATCATATTTGCTTTTCTTTTAATTGTCTAAGGGCCTTGAATATCAAAGAAAGGTTTGGCTATGTGCAACTACACTCAAGTGTACTGTAGAGTGGTCACTATATGAATCAGGGGTCATATTCACAGAAGCAAGATTGGACTGACTTTTCATTAACGCCATCTCCAGACATACAAGGAAACATCAACCACTCTTAGGGTATTTCTTTAAATATTGATGATGATGATGATGACAGCTTTGGTTGGTCCTGGAAAGGAAGCTTCAGAGCAGTCAGTTAAGAAGGAGAAAGGACCTTGAAACTGTGATCATGTCTTAAGGTGGGAAGGATAATATTAGGCAGAAAATGATCCAGTACGTGGGAGAGACTAAATCAGATGGGGCTTGTCTGGTTTCTATTGCCAGAAAAAAGCGTCATGCCCCAAAGAAAAGCAACTTGGGAAAGAAAGGGTTTATTTTAGTTTATAATCCTGGGGTCACACTCTAACTCTGAGGGAGTTCAGGGTGGACTCTTGGGGTGGGAACCTAGAAGCAGAAACCAAAACAGAGAGCAGAGACCATGGAGGAACACTGCTCACTGGCTTGCTCCTCATGGCTTGCTCAGTTTGTTTTCTGATACATCCTAGGACCATCTGCCCAAGGCTGAAACCTTCCACAATAGGCTAGAAGCTTCTATACCAATCATGAACTAAAACAAACAAACAAACAAACAAAAAACCCAAACAATTCCCCACAGACTTGTCCATGGCAGTTTTGTGGGGGCATTTTCTTAATTTCAAATGGCTCTAGCTTGTATCAAGTCAACACAAGTAATCAGAAACAGATCTTAAAGCAGTGGAAAGGTTCTCAACCTTTCTAATGCTGTGACCCCTTAATATATTTCCTCATGCTATGATGACCCCCAACCACAAAATCATTTTCCTTTTTACTTCATAACTGTAATTTTGCTACTGTTATGAATTATAATGTACAATTTTTGGAGCTAGAGGTTTACCAAAGGGGTTGCAACCCCCAAACCACTGTCTTGAAGGGAAAGAGGAGGCTTCGTTTGAAGATACAGAGAGGTGGTTTATCAAGAGTTAGACAGGAGAGATGATGGGGAGAGGAAGACAGAAGGAGAGATGGGGAGAGGAAGACAGAAGGAGAGATGGGGAGAGGAAGACAG
>NW_004949105.1:3107757-3112701 GCF_000317375.1 Microtus ochrogaster | reverse complement strand
AGACAGAAGGAGAGATGGGGAGAGGAAGACAGAAGGAGAGGAGCAGCAGGGAGAGAGGTGAATCCTTCCTCAGGGAATTCCTAGGGGCACTCTCAGGAAGTATCAGACTTTTATAGGTTTTGGGGTCTGTGAGACATTTTGCATCACATGACTTAATTCAATATAGCATCCCTGAAAGACAGCATGGAGAAACTGGTTATCATGAAAACTGTCAACTTACAGCCCAGACTGCTTCTTAACTTTCTGATCCACAGAGCTACCTATAGGGGTGGAGGTGACCCAATCTCTTCAGACTGGGGGTTCCAGCCCTTAAATAGTAGCCTCAGTTGTAAAAGGGGCAGGGCCACGTTCCTACAAACATCCCATCCCATTTCTTTAAGAAACATACGCCTTCTCTAGTGAAAATTTTAATCTACCGGCTACAAACATAAAGTTAAATTATTTAAAGAAATAGTTATTATTTATGTAATCTGCTCATTAATTTTGAATTGACCCATGGAGGAAAAAACATAAGTCCTGAATTCCAGATCCAGAGCTCATTTCCAAAAACACTATCCTGGTAATTTTTAGAGTTGTGGAAAGCCCTGAGCAGTTGTTGGGATAAAACAGTTGAGGGGCTTCCGTTTATTGGATTTTAAGGTATATGTAAGTCATTTGCTAACGAAAAGCCGAAGGGGCTCGCCTTCCTGCAGCCCTTATGATAGCTTAGCGGATCTACTCCCCATTCTAAGTCAGGCCTCTAGGCAATGGAAATTTACAGAGCAGCTGGTCCTAACTTGTCTGAGCTCTTCCAGTAGCCCTGGTCAAATGTGGACCTGTGGGGAAATGCAGATGGAATCGGTGTGAAGATCTTGTTGTCCTTATTTTCCCAATTTCTCTTTCCACAAACAACAACAACGACATCTAGGGTTGATGACATTGCAGAAGTGAACACACCTCCATCTTATAGGTTAAATACTTCCAGGAATAACACAGGCAACCGTGAGTTCTGAGCCCCTAGGGAAGGGTTGGACACCAAAGACTGACAAGCCAGGGTGTGTGACAGCCTACACACCTGTGCAGTAGTATTGGGGTATTTGAGTGGCCACAACAGCTGTGCAGGAGTCAGTTCTGAGGCCTTTGGATGACCACACACACCTGTGCATTCTCTGTCATTGTTCATTTTAGCCACTAGTTGCTTCAAAATGGGCCCAAATTTGACATCCATTACCCTTGTGGAATAAGCATATGTTGATTATGGCTATAACCAAATCAATGGAATCTATATCTGAAGACATCATTTATAATAATAGTTAACTTTATAAAGCATAGGTAGTGGTTTAATGTTCTGGTAAATTCTTTAAAGTATGAAAGAGAGAAAGCAAGAGAGAGCTAGGTAGAGGGGGCGGAATAGCAATCCACACTGGTCTCTTTCTCCTTTCAAGATTCATTCTGCTCTTTTTGCCTGCTTCATGTCTGACTCATGCCCTGATCCTGGTTATAAATGTGGGAGAAAACAGATGACAATTTACCAAACTTGCATGAGAGTGTCTGGACTCTATGTTCTCATGGAGTGTTGTTCATGGGCAGACTGTTGACAGGAAGAATAGAGAAGGATATATAGGAAGAAGACTGTGTCTAGCGTGGTGTCTTGTGTTTGAGTTTGACAGAGTTTGGTTCCTTTTGAGGGGGAAATGAGAATCTGGGAACACTTGCTAAGGTATGCCCCTTACTAAAGGAGGGCTGAAGGACCCCTGTGTGCCCTTTGGTGACTTTCAGTCTTGATAAGAGGACATGGAATGTCTTCTCTAATTTTCTTGGAAACAAATCTGGGTTGAACCAGGCTTTGGGATACTGGAACTGGCACATTTCCCTATATCACTCACTCCTGGGAGGACTTTGCAACCTCCTTTTAAAGATGCTTGGAATACAGGAGAATAAAGAACAGCCTTGGGATTTTATTAGTTTAACAAATTGAAGTTTTGCAAATATTGACTGCATGTTTTTGTGGATCAGGCACTCTTCTGGAGTTTGGGACAATGAGTAAACAAGCCACTGAGAAATGTAAACATGAGTGATCAAAACAATAAACCATCTCTGTAATAATGTGTGTTATACAGCATAGAATATGAATGAGCTATGAGAGCAAGAGATAAAATTAAATAAAGTCAAGGGGTGTCAGGGTACAGATGAAGTAGGGGCCCTGGTGGGACTGGGGTGATCTAAAGCCAAGCAAAGATGGCAGTGATTATTCCTTCCCAGAACACAGGACTGAAGTTCCTAGGAGAGACAGTCATTGAGGCCCAAAGCACAAGGCTGGCGTCTTCTACACAAAAGACAGTGCCTCTAAGTGGAGAGGAAGAGCAGCCCCTAGAACCAAGATTGCCTTTGCATGCCTAGGGAACCACTCGGGTAGTCCCTTCATCATGTAAAGCCCTCCAGACTGTGTGACTTGGGAGACTGTGAAGGGTTGGAGTGAAGTTTCTGGGCAGGCTGCAATGCTCAGAATGGAAAGTGAGACTAGACAGAGTGGGGGTGGGGATTAGGTGCCTGGAGAGGCAGCCCAGGCAGAAGATGTGGAGGAAGTGGTCTGGATGGCATGTAAAGAAGGGACTCCATTCAGGCTAGAGGACTCTGATGTAGACCATACATGGCAGTAAAGAACAGAGGTCCCTGCGATGGTACCCCCGTCAGTGTTCAGATTAAAAAGGTTGCTGATCACTGGATGGCTGGGGAATGGCCTGAGACCTCAGCAGGTGCTTTTCCTCTTCTACTGAGGTCAAACCTGCAGGCATCTAGGCCTGGGCAAGTCACAAACAGACTTCTCACAGCTGCTCTGGCACTGTTAGGAGAGGATGCTCTTGATAGAGGCAGTAGTATGCACTAATTCTACACTGTTACAGAATCTGCAGGAAGGAAGGAACAGAGATGGAGGGAGGAGGGCAGGAAGGGATAGAGGGAGAGAAAAAAGGAAAAAATATTAGGGGGAAGGCAGGAAAGAAGGAGAGAGGGAGAAATAAAGGAAAGGAAAATAAAGGAGGGAAAGGGTAAGGAAAGAGGAAAGGAGGAAGAGGGGGAGAGGAGGGAAAAAAAGAAGGGGAGGAGGAAGTCAGGAAGGAAGGAAAGATGGAAGAGGGGGATGGGGAGGGAGGGTAGAGAAGAGGAAAGGGGGAAGGTGTTGAGGAAATCTAGAAAATTAGAACATGGCTGTGAGGTAGTTGAGAAGGAATGTAAGTTTCAGATGCCTCAGACGCTTCACAACTTGTAGCAACTCAGGGCAGAAAACCATATGAAGGTAACAAAGAACAATTTAAATTATTTATATTATAATATTAGTGCATTTCTCAATCCAAATGATCATGAAAAACTTTCTTGACTAGGGAAAGGAAGAAAAATGCTGTTAGTATTACTAAGGCTGCTTGTTGACTTACTGTCCACTTAACAACATAGCCTGAGTTGTCCTGACACTTCAACATGTGTTTATGACTTTTGTACCTTGTCAGAAAATACTTCTGCGTTCTGAAGTGATGCACAAATGCATGTCAGAATCCACTCAGACTTGGGGTTATGTAAATCATGATCCTCTTAGCTTCTTTTAAAATAGTTATGTGTTTACATAAACCCAAATTCACAGCTGTTAAAAGTAAGCTCTTAAAATTTGGTCTGATATGAATAGTCACATATCTTACCAATAGCGCTATCATCAAGAATTCTACTTTGGAAATAGCCTAAATGTTATTGCAATTGGTGTATATTTAAATATAAATATATTTATAAATATATTTCTAATTTATTTAAATTTATAAATATAAAATATTTCACATGTTAAGTACATTTATTTATATAGGGAATTAAATTTGCATATATGGAGGATTGGTTTAATTTTTATAGGGGAAAAGATTCATGATAATTTCTTCTTAGATCTTAGAAGTTTACTTTGGTACCTCAGTTTTCAGCTCATGTGTGAACTGGGATAGGCTTCTGCCTAGGGTCCCTACATTTTCTCAATCACTAAATGGCAATCCTCCATATTCCTAGAGAATTATACTCTGTTTCTTCTGATGACTAAATAACACTCTGGATTTGTTTTGACTAGTGTTTATAGGCTCCGCTTTCCTCTCCCAGTCTACTTGAACCTACATGAATATACAGTTGAATTCTACTTCATGCTTCTGTCTTTGTAATGAACCAGTAAGTTAGCTCTTTCTCACTTAATGTGACTGTGGTCATAATGACATCAGGAGGATAAAACCTGTCACTAGACGTAATGCTTCTTTTTTCTTCCTTCATCCTCTTATAATTTAGTGTGTTTTTATTTATTCATATCTTCTATTTACTTATTTATATACTTGCCACATTAATCTTTGATTAAATGTTCATCCATATAAAATGGTGTTTATACATTTTCATGACAAATATCCCAAGCTCCTTTAGTATTCTGCTCGTAAAACACACTATCCTTCATATTGAGAAACTAAAAACAGATTTGCCATGTCCAGGAAATTATACTCAAAGCTTGGCCTTTAGTGGACAGAATCATAGAATTGCATCTTTTGGCAAGGTAATATAATTTTATGAATAAAAATTGAATTAAGCATTTTACTTTGCTTAAGGATAGCTTCTGTTGGGGGATCTTCAATCACAATGTGAACACCGAGTTTGCATTTGTGTTAATTAAATAAAATTCACCTTGGGGCAGGAGCCTGCATCAGCAACCAGTTGACAGAAAGTAATCATAGAGCACCAGAAGACATCCAGGAGAGATAGAGAGACACAGGAAATAGTAGGGTGGGGTTAGAGATGTACAGAAAGTAGTAGGAAGTAGTACAGTGGTATTTAGAGTGGCACAGCTTTTTGTCATTTGGCCAATCAGAAGCATGGGTCTTCTGTGGCCCCCAGCAAGGAGAAAGGGTTAATCTAGTTGCTACCCAGCCTCTCTGAGCTTGCAGGTTTTCTTTTTTTTTT
>NW_004949105.1:3086513-3107645 GCF_000317375.1 Microtus ochrogaster | reverse complement strand
ACCTGTGGGAAGTCCAAGGACCGCCCACCTCCATCCAGGTTCAATAAGTTGAGCATCCAAACTGCCCAGGCCCTCCCAAAGCCAGCACGTGCCAGGTTTTCATCCTAAGCTTTGAATCTCAAGTCTTATTCATAATTAGAACAATAGAGATTTAGTTGAGGCTGCCTTTAGCGGTAGCGACAGAGCTGGTGCCTGCAGGAGCAGAATCCTCACCAGATGGCAGTCTGACTGGTCAGGCTGCTGGTAGATTAGCAGGCTGGTAAACGAGAGAGTTGCAATAGCAGGCTGAGACAGCTGCAGATTAAGAAGACTCCCTTTTCTCTTTCTTTCTCTGCCTTCTTTGAAGTTGAAGATGAAGCTCACATCAGCTTCTTGATATCGGTAGGGATGAGAGACCTGTCTTGTCATTAAGATAGAACCACAGCTGGCAGAGTGTGAATACCCCTGAGTGCACACGTGACTCTCTTTTTGCCTTGGTAACCACATGCAGCAGTTCTCACCTCTGCACCCCAGCGCCGCGGAGGAGAGCAGCTCATTCTTGTGAAGAAATAGGGGATGATGCCATTTGATATTCACATCTAAAAAAAGATTCTCCAATGCAAAGATGATGGAATAAAGCAGAAAGTGAAAGAAGAGGACTGTGATAGCTCACCTTAGAGTCCTCCAGGGCTGTGGGGTGATGGAAAGATGTGGGGTGATGGGAGGATGAGGGGTGATGGGAGGATGAGGGGTGATGGGAAGGTACGGGATAATGGGAGGACGTGGGGTGATGGAAGGATGCGACCTGATGGGAGGAGGCAGAGTAATGGGAGGAGGTGGGGTGATGGGAGGAGGCAGGGTCAGAGTGCTCTGTGATTTCCTATGTTCATTCTTTCCTGGCTTTGCTTGGTATTTGTACTTGTTAAGCTCTGATGATAATGACCATATAAGTAAGGAAAATGGGTTATTATAGAAAACACTTGCCTGGGGCTGCCCGGCTCTCTGGAGGAATGTGCTTGCCTACATTTCATTTTATGCACAGAGATCACAACAAAGCTGGGAAAGGCTAGTGTGACCCCAGAGAACGCAGACCAGTGAGTGGCTGTGAATTAATATGGCTACCCCGAGAACTTTGAACCTTGGTAATGAAGTTTGCCTCTACATGTGCCATATAAAACATGACCCTTGTTACTCCTTTCTCCCCTCATGGAAGAGAGTGCCCTCCCCTCTGTCCCAGAAGAAACATAAATCTTTTGAGACATGGGTGAATTCAGGCGACAGTTTTCATCTAAACGACAGTGATTTTCTCCTAAGAGACATTGTCCTCAGGTAAGGTGCACACCTTGGGACACAATATTGTCCTAAGTATCCCATTTTACTATAATTGAATTACTTCATGGTGGAAGGAAAGATGTTAAAAGACATACCCAAAGCAAATAAGACTCAGTCCTGGGACTGCTGACAGGCATCTCCCATCGTAACGAGTCTGTTTCCACACGTTTGGAGTAAATCTGATATTTTCTAACTTCAGGTATACCTACACATATAAGTTTTTTTTAAAAAATTTTGGAGTTTTTAGATTTTGCTTTTATTTTAATTATGCATGTATGTCTGTGTAGGGTGTGCTCATGTGAATGCAGGTGCCTGTGGAGCCCAGAGGACTCATGTGCCTCTGGAGCTGGTGCTGCGGGTAGGTAAGAGTCACCTGAGGTGGGTGCCAGGAACCAAACTTGGGTTATCTGCAATAGCAGTATCAATTCTTATTGGCCAAGCTGCTGTCCAGCACCCAAGGTTTAAATTATATCAGATTTAAAGCTTCTTTATCAGACATCACTACTTAATCTATCCATCCATCCATCCAATCCAATACATACATACATACAAACATATGCATTTTTATTCCCAGAATGTATCTGGATTATCTTTAAAAAACATTTTGTACTTATTTAGAGTATCAAATTTTCAATTACAGTGACATTAAACATATATTAGGGACAATGTTATGCTTCATAAACTGTGTAACATATGTAGTATAATGTCATATTGCTATGTTTTTATATGCATATATATGTATACATACATATATATGTATATATAATGTTGGCAACTTCATAAAATGGCAGTTTCTGAACAGCTGAGGAAGCAGTTAAAAAAGAATGGAATAGGAGAAAAATCTTTGCAAAGTATATATCTGATAGAAAATAATGCTCCCCAGAAACAACTGGGAAAACTACCAGCAAGGAATCAAACAGCCCCCCAGTTAAAAAGTGAGCTTGTGAACTGAGCAGAGAGTTCCAGAAAGGATAAGTTCTAACAGCCAATAAAGATTCTTCTTAAAGTTTCCAAGCCATCTGAGAAACGCAAATTAAATGACTTTGAGATTCCAGCTCATACCAGTCAGAATAGATTACGTCTTGAAAACAAGCTACAACAAATGCCAGTGAAGAAGTGGGGAGAGATGCCTTTCGTTCACTGGTGGTGCGGGTCTAAATTGGTGCAGCCGCTGTGAAAAATCACTGCGGGAGTTTCTCAAACGAGCAAACAAGAAACACCCCACCCCCCAAACAAAACAAAAAACCCAAAGTAGAAATACCAGATGACCTAGCTATATCTCACAGTTACATACCCAAAGGAGTCTATATTCTACTACAGGTCACTCGTTCATCCATGTTCATTGCACAGTACCCAGCTGTCATGATGTATCTGCCACAAGCTGGACTTGTGCCCAAATATGGACAAACGCTGAGCACTTTAGGCAGGGACTTGTGTGTCTGGTAACTTCAGGGGTGGAAGCTGCAGTAGCCACCAAGAATGCTGAACTGGGCTTTTTGGTGTGTTTCCTTTGTTCAGAGACTTTCTGGGCAACAGGGTTTGGAGTGAGGGGGGATGGGGTTTTCCAGAGCATGCAGGGGTGAGCCGGAGGTTCCAACCGAACATTTAGTGCCACAGCTCATCCCCAACCCCGAGACCACAGCTCCTTGCCAACCCAATGTGGAGACCACAGCTCATCCCCAACCCAATGCGGAGACCACAGCTCCTTCCCAACCTAATGTGGAGACCACAGCTCCTCTCCAATCCAACCCCAACACCACAGCTTCTTCCAAACCCCGAGACCACAGCTCCTTCCTATCTCAGTGGGCACAGTGAGAAGGCGAGAGTCTGTAAACCAAGAATATCCTTTACTGGATATTGATGGCATCTGTGCCTTTGCTTTGGATTACCAGGACCCAAACTTTAATAAATAGTTAACTCTATCTCTAAGACAACAGTCCTCAGTGATGGGTGCTAGAAGCCCTCATGGAGGGCAATGAGCTAATAAAACGCAGCCTATGGAAATGGGAACTGCCCCAGTAGAGAGCTCCACGGGTGTAAGGGACAGATGACAAAAGATTCTAAATGATGTCATGTCACCTGTAGCTTATTTGGGAAATGAAGTGATGGTAAAATATTTTGTTTTTTGTTAATTTATATTTTTCTTGTTATTATTATTATTTTTTAATTTGGCTTTGGGGATGGGTCTCATTCTGTGGCCCCTACTGGGCTGGAACTCGTACCATCCCTCCTTCCTCTGTGTCCTGAGTGCTGGGGTTAGAAGGATAGAGGCTGCTGTTCAACCCACCGCATCACACGCTGGGTATACATTTATCCTCAGTGTTTACCTTTCCTGGTGGAGCATGTCAAAGCCCATGCTTAAAACTTGAAACAAGCGGATAAGAAAAACATATACTGCAGGGATCATCACTCCCTGTGTGTGATCATCTCATATTTCACATGGAAATCCTTGGATGTCATAATAAGTTATAAGTAGACACGGAAACAGTGTGCACCAGACACACTAATGTGAAAATATTTCTTTCTCACCCACATGTTAGATTGCTCCCTGTTAATAAAATATTTAGCCTTCCAGTCATGAAATTTTAAATATTAACTAAGCATTTTTCCTGTCACCACATCTGGATCTTAGTGTTCTGAGAGTATTAGATCTGACCTTAAAATGTTAGCAACCTTCTCCGTTAGCTCAACGGCTCACGTGAAGCTAGCATGATCATGGTGCTGAGTGCACAGGCCTGACACACCCTGTCTCCCACGCTCAAAGCAAAACCTCCATGGATCTTTGCTCTCCAGTTAGTTAGGGCCTTTCATGCCATTGAAGCAGCCCGCTGCTCTGATCACGTCAGAGGATGCTGGGCACATTCTTGCTCAGTGTTTATGGACTGAAACACAGCCATGCATGGCTTAATTTAGAAGCATTTGTTATTCATTCTGTAATTTGGAGTCCAGATCTGTTCTCGTTTTTATTCTCACCAAGGCGGTGCACACCCACCACATCTTCCCTCAAGTGCTTTCCCTCCTCTGTTTTTCATAGAGTCCAACTACCACTAATTCTCATTCTCATTCTCTCTCTCTCTCTCTCTCTCTCTCTCTCTCTCTCTCTCTCTCTCCTTCTCTCTCTCTTTCTGGCATTCCAGATGTCTCTTCTTCCTCTCTTTGATCACAACCTTCTGCACAGAGACCCCCCATCCCATGGTTACATTAGCTTTTCGCTTATGGTCCAGTCCTGTGTTTTTTTCTTGTAACACAACTGCTAAGCAGAGACAGCCTACGTGACCTCAGACCAAGAACTCTGGAATTTCAGGAGGAGATCAGACAGCGTATGCAGAGAAGATTTTGATATCTGGTAGTGTCTTTCTAAATCAAAGAAAGAAATTACTATTATCATCTTTTTTATTCTACCCCAAAATATAAATATTGCTTCCGTGTCACAAACATAAGGTTGCAGGCAGAAATCAAGTCTGCAACATAATCAAGCCACATACCAAGCCTCACACCAGAAACATTCTTGGTTATGGATAATCCACATATTGGGCAGATTCTTTATTTGTCTTCGTCAGTACTATGTTTCTTTTTTCCAGGCTAGAATATCTACTCCTTCATCCTATTTTATTTTCCTTCATCCTTGTGTCTATGAAAGATGAGGTAACTGAGGGTTTATTTCGTACCCAGCCCAGGCATAGCCTCCCAGTGCTATGTGACATAGACCCTATCAACTGTATGACGCAGGGAGTGAATCTATATCCACCTGCCTCTCGGCATTTCCTTCCAGCTCAGTGTGTTCTCCCCATTGGTCATTCATTCTTGAGCACTTGGTCAACTCTCAGATGAAATGTTTATTTTGTTATGTTTTATTAAGTTTTTCAGAGAAAGTAGTGAGCATGTAAGGGTGTTTGCTCTGTCTTTACTTTTTCCCCTTCTTTGAGAAGCAGAGTTAAGTCTGAGGGAGCCAGTGACAGCTGTGAAGATTAGAGAGAGCTTTCTTTTCAATCCAGCGCACCTCAGAACTGATGGCCCTCACACTTTTGCTCTTTGATGATAAGATGGGTTTGTTTTGTCTTGATGCTGGCTAGCTTTCCAAATTATCTCTTATCAAAGCTCATATTTACATTAATGGCTCATTCTCCAGGCACATATTAATTGATTCCCTGCTGGAACCCCATGAATCTAATCTTCAATTTAAAAGACACCAGAAAAGCAAGCAAACACCAAATGCTCCTGCATGTGGTTGGCTTACAATGTTAGTTTTCATGCTATCAATGCACATATCAAGACTTTTGCTTTAAGGATAACTAAGTAGAAATAGTTTTCTCTCTTCTTGCCTTAAAGTTAAACAAAAAGGCACAGACATTACACCAGAAATGAACTCTGAAAGAAAGAGAAAAATCCAAGCCAGGGGCCTCAGGGCTAAGGACAGCATGGAACTGAGCCTGGGATTTCTTCCTCCATCAGAGTCTGCTCTGCACTGGAATTAGAATGCTAGGCAAGAAATGCTCATCCATTGCTGGCATATTAGTACATATTATTAGCTACTTTTCTTGTTATTTTAAGAAAATACCTGATGGAAGTCATAAAAGGAAGTGTTTGGGTTCACAGAATAGGAGCACCATCTACCAGGATGGGAAAATGTGGTGTTCAGGAGCAACATTAACTACAGTGACAGAAGTCTGGGATGCTGGCGATACTGCATCCTCAATCCTGAAGCAGAGATCAAGTCTGGTATCCAGCTTGCTTTTTTCCTTGTTCTTATTTTATTCGTTCTGGGAATCCAGCTCATAGAATGGCACTGTCTATCTTCAGAGTAGGTATTCCACATCTCAGTGAGCCTCTCTGGGGTGTCTCCTAGGGAATTCTAAATCCAGTTAAGGTAACATTAATGATTAATAATCACAAGTGGCCTCTCTGGTGGTGTGGAGCACAGAGGGGAAACATGGCAGCCCAGCAGTGAAAGGACACGTTCTTTAAACAGTAGGGATTAAGAGGTCAGGGCAGAGGAGGAGAAAAAGCGGCAGTGTACAAACTGTAAGGAGGTGTTTGAGCCGAGGGTGGGCCCTCTGAAAGAGGGACTCAGGAAACACAATCAGCACTGGTTAGTTTTAAGCAGAGATTCTCTCTGACCAGATGCGGAGTCTGTAGCGTATCAGCACTGGACTTCCTTCTTCCCTGTGTTCAGTCCTGATTCTGTGAGGCAAAGTCATCTTGAGAGGTTCCTAGCTGAGCCCATGGCTTGGAAGTTGCAGGTTTTCTGTGGTATCCTGTGTAAGGATAGTCCCAGAAAGGGCCAGGCAGGGCTCTACTCAGTGCTTGTTTATCACAGGGGAAGACTTTAAATCAGAGAGCTTGAGAGTTCCACATGGTAAGGCAAAAGGGGGAATGGATGTTGATTCCCGCTTGAGACCCACAAGGAGAGTAGCCATAAGAAAAAGGACAATTACAAGCAATTATTTTGGGGAACTAAGTTATAAAACATTTGGGAACTATATGATACAGTTAACAACTTCACCTACAGATTAGATTTATCAGAAGATACAATATTATAGCTTAAAGACAATGAAGATTAACAAGAGCATTTAGAAAATAATAAAGACACAAAGCAAACAGAATAAACAGAATGTATAAGACCTGGGCTGGAGAGATGGCTCAGAGGTTAAGAGCATTGCCTGCTCTTCCAAAGGTCCTGAGTTCAATTCCCAGCAACCACATGGTGGCTCACAACCATCTGTAATGGGGTCTGGTGCCCTCTTCTGGCCTGCAGGCATACACACAGACAGAATGTTGTATACATAATAAATAAATATTTTTAAAAAAAAGAATGTATAAGACCTCTGGGTTACCATTAAAAGTTTCAACTCTAGAATCATGGGCTAAAAGGAAAGAAGATACATGTCAAAGACATAGAAAATATATCCAGTGAAATAATAGTAAAATTCCCAAAACCTTGGGAAAGAGATGGACATCAAGGCTTTTGTGCCTCTAACATAGTTAGAAAGAAATTCCTCAGGTGATATTATTTTTAAAATTCAGTGAGCCCTGAGTGAAGAAAGAGTATTGCAAGCTGCAAGAAAGAAGTAAGTCACATATAAAGACAAGCACGCCAGGAGAACAGGTTTCTCAACAGTATCCCTAAAACAAGGTGATAATGATGCATTGCAACATAAAAAGTAATGACCACCTAGATTACCATACCTAATAAAGTTAATCTTGATAATCAGTAGAAAACACTTCCATAAAATTATCAGCCAATTACAATAACCACGTGACTGCTAAGCCAGCAGCACTGAGATACTTAAAGGAATCTAAATACTCAAAAGAGAAATGGTAAATACACTTACTCAGAATTCAGATAAATGTAATTGTTGCTGTAAAGAGGCTTAAAGCAAATAGGGATCAAAACATTATAAAATAAATAAAAGAATCAAACATTATAAAATAAAATTCAGCCAAAGTATATAGGCTTCAATAATAGTTTTGAATGATAGTGGTCTCCGTTTTCCAATTAAAAGGCACAGAGTGATGCATTAATTACAAAAACAAAACAAAAAATCCAACTATTTGCTACCTACAAGAAACACACTTCACAGGCAAAGCTAGCTATTCACCCAAAGTGCAAGGATGCAAATCAATATTCCAAATCAATGTGGCAGAAACCATTTAGAAGTACAAAACACATCCCAACAAACATGCCAAGACAAAAAGTCATAAGAAATGAAGAGGGCCTTCATATTGGTAAAGGGAATGATCAGTAACAAGATATAGCAATTATAAACATATATACATCAAAAGTTGTCACTAAATTTTATAAAACAAACACTGGTAAATATATTGAATCAAATATATCTCATATAACTCAACACACAGTAGTAAGTTACTTCATTACCTCTTCCCCCAATAGATAAAACATCCAGAAATAAAAACAATAAAGAAACATTGTACATTAGACTGTTTCATGCCAAAGCACTGAAAATACATACTCTTCTCAGATATGTACTAAAATTCCTCCCAAGTAGATGATATTCTAGGAAATATAGCAAATCTTAACAAACTTGAGGAAACTTTAACAATGCTTTGCAGTTTGCTACATTTTATACAATAAGTCTAGAAATAAGCCTATATCAACATGATGTAGTCCAATCAATATTCAAAATGCAGATCACAAAACAGGCTTTTGAGTAATTAGTAAATTATCAAATAAGACACGAGTGGGGACTGACAGGTCCCTAGGGTCAGATGAAAACGAAAACACAGAACCCACAAGTAGCTTGAAAGCTGCTCTAAGATGACAGTTTACAGCTGTCAATAACTTCATAAAATAATAGAACTAAACTGAGTGGAGTTCATATATTTCAAAGCATTAGGAAAACAGGAATAAACCAATCTAAACATGAGTGGAACAATAGATATACTAAAGACCATAGCTCATGCAATGAAATGGCAAATAAGAGGACGCACAAACACTGAATGTAGAAGTTATTAGAAGAAATGGACAAGATAGAGAAACTCTTGGACAAATCCCAAGGGAAGATAAACATGTCACAAATAAATGAAATTACAGGCTAAAAAAGACCCTTATCACAGACAGCACTATTTTGTAAACTTACAGGAAACTGGAAGGCATAGCTGGAATGGCTGAATTCCTAGACTCATGACTTACCTAAGCTGAACTGAAGAGTACATGCTGCTAAGACTCCTGTGGGTTCTGAGCGTCTTTACTGTCGTCTCTGTGGCTGGCTTTCAGGGTAGCTGAGTCACCATAGAACATTCTGGTGTATGATGGTAGATACAAAAAGAGGCCCAGATATGAGCATCCATGGGGAGGTGGCAGCTTAACAGCTATTCCTGGACAAAGAGTTCAGAACATTGGCCAAAGTGGACCCTGTATTGTTTGGCCCTCTTTGTCATCATTTTTTTTATTCATTTGGGATTTACATAAACAATTTATGGTAGGGACTTCCCTCTGATAGACATATCTACCTTTCTTTTTATCTTTCTAATTCATTCTGAGTTGTATACAGGAAATTATAATTACATATATAAGGAATGATGAGCCCAAATTGCATCACAACATTGTATCTCTATAGCCAGAATAAATTGGACTGAAGCAAACAAATTCCCTTTAAAACGACTCTCAAATTATATAGCAAATATAATGATAATAGGGTGAAATAAAAACTGTTTGAAAGCAAACCTGTTTCTTTTGCTTCCCTTGCTCAGTCTCCCAGGAAACGAACTCTGGACATTTGTCATACTCGTGGATAAACATAGAAAGAGGATTATATAGCACCAGGGAGAAATCATGTCGGTGAAACTGTGTGGGATGAGGAAATCCTTTGTGGGTAGTAGAGCGTGCTATTACAGGAGCTCATTGCGGAAGCTGATCCCATCCCTGGGAGATTATGTGAGCACTTTATAAAAACGAACCACCAAAAGGAAGATGGCAAATAGCCAACTTCCTGATGGATCTGTGTAACTACATCAAGAAGGATCATTCTGGTGTAGTCTAACTTTATTTCACCATGAATTAGCGGAAGCTACATGTAGCAAATTATGTGTGAAGCTGAACCAATTTGTTTGAGAAGGAAAATAATAACATATAGAAAGGATGCTATTGTAACTACTATTGGAAGAGTGACTTACCATAGCAAGAGTGAGCGCAATACTCTCTCTAGAATCAGGTGAATGACTGGTGGCTGGCAGATGGCTAGTGGTGTGCCTCTCTCTCTCTCTCTCTCTCTCTCTCTCTCTCTCTCTCTCTCTCTCTCTCTTTCTGTGGTGTGCTGGAGCAAGAACAGTCATTTGTAACAACAACCACAGAACCACAGAAGTTGGCACTTGTCTTAATTTAGAAAGCACAAATAAGTCAGAAAAGATATTCTGATTAACTATATGGAAAAAGGTATATTGAAAAATATCAGGTAAATTGATTGACACCATTTTTATTTGGCATCCAGTAGATATTCTTACAAGTGTGCATTATAGTTTGACTTTTTAAAATATGCACATTCAGAGGCTAAAGAGATGGCTTGGCAGTTAAGAGCAGTGGCTGCTCTTCCAGAAGACCTGGACTCAATTCCTGGTACCTACATGGTGTCTCACAGCATCTGTAACTCCGATTCTAGGAGATCTAATGCCTTCATTTGGGCTCCACATGTAGTGCAAAGGTAGGCGTAGAGGCAAAATACTCAGACACATAAAATAAAATAAATGTGCATATATCACTCCAGTTTAAAGAACCTAAATAAATTATTCTGTATTGCCTGGAGGAAAAGATGAGAGCTGTGTTGAGGTTATTCAGGGAGCCATCTGCAGCCTCTACTCTGTGTGCTGAAGCATATGAACAGTCTGAAATTTCCCTTACTGTTGTGTGGCGGAAGAGCTGACCTCAGGGGACTCTGGGGACTTGGTGCTGGTTTGGCTATGGCAGGTATCAGAACATGTACACCCACACTGAGTGATGGGATAAGAGCCTATACAGGAAGCCCTACTTGGGGCTTCAGTCACAGTACACAGCCCAGATTATAGTTGTTACCCACCAAAGTGATTACCTTGACAGACGGCGCTCTCACCCTTCCTGTAGTGAGTCATCTCCTTCTCTCTTCCTGGAACGTCAATGGTCTGTGCTTTGTGATGGAAACGAAGTTTATCCATCCATAGTTCGTCTACCTGATCCCAAATGGCACCATCAGTTGCATCTCATGGTTTTGTTACATTTTGCAGAAATAAAATGCATGGTGGCATGCCACTGTGTAGAGTAAGTAGACAGGCTGCCCGAGGCATGCCTGTTACTTCACTATTCTTCTTGGGAAATGACTAAGAAGTTGGGACCTATGACAAGGACTTCAGAACATCCAGGCTACAAGAGCTCATGAGGCATTGATAGTCGTGTGTCCCAAAAACATCAGTATTTCAAAATGAGAAATTCCACTTTTGAGAGGGAAAAGCAAACGTTATATCCCTATACTTGTGCTTTCTTCTTTCTATGTTTCAGGCATTTCATTATCTTATAACAAAGATGTCCCAACTCCAAGGGAAATTCATGGTCCCATAAAAATCTAGGACTTATAAACACCATGGAAATATAAAATTCAAAAGATACATTTGTATTATCTTTTGATAATTGTCATTATACTCAAGTATATTAACTTTTAAATGTATAAGTAGAGTCAGCTTAAATTTTAGCATAATGCACAATACAGATGTTTCAAAAGGAGAAAATATTTGGTTTGGACAGAGAACTGTCATGAGGTCCATTTACCCATTGAAATGCACAACTTAGGGCTTTAGAACCAGAACCTTAGTACTCATTTTTGCTGATCTTTTTATTTAATTAACATTTTTTTCATGAAATGTATGTTGATCATATTCTTTCCTCTCTACCAAGATCCTCCACATGCAATTCATGTTCTTTAGCTCCTCCAAAAACAAAGACAAGACAGAAAAAGAAAATGAAGAAACAGTGTTCAGAATGGAGATATTAGTGTGGCTATATCTGCTCGATTTACCCGTGGCTCCCAAAACCTATGAATAGGTTCATGTGCAGTATCTCATTACAAAGAAACAGGAGAAAAACTCTTGTCCCACATGAGATATTAGATCCCAAGTCTTAACCTGCTCAACTGCTAACATGAAAAGCTTGGTAGATCAAGGGATCTTCTAAAATTTCCCATTGTCTTTTTCTCTTTGGTTGAGACTCATATTCTTAAGTTTCCTTGGCTCTTGGTGGGGACAAAGGATTCACCATGGTAGAAGCTGTGCATGATGGGAAATTCTTAGTGGACAGCACCAACTACTTGAGAGAATTTAGTCAGAGGTTCTGAGGACGTGCAAAGCAGACTCTGTGAGAAAAAAAAAATCCCTCTTTCCCTAGGGAGGAAAGTCTATAAAAACAATGGAAACAGAAAAGATAGCTGTAGAGTACACACAAATGAAGAATGGGAAAGGGGATGGGAATGATTTTTCTCAACAGCTTTAAAAGTCTCATTGAGAATCTTGTGATTTTGGCCTTCTATAAATTCCACTTTCTCTCACATTTTTTATGTTATCCAATGTGATAAATATTCAGATGAATCCTCTTAGGGGAATTAAAAGGATGGAATCCAGGTTTAGAAGACATTGGGCATTTGCTTATGCAAATAGAATAATACATTTAAAACAGAGAAATTATACATACATACCTAATTCGAATGATTCTTTCTGGCTAAATGAACTCTCTTAAATCACAAAGGTGGATAATTTAAGAATGAAGCCCTGCTAGATGAAAGGTAATTACTACTTGCTACAATAAGGTTTTTGCTACTAAAATGAAGAAAATTATTTCTGCAGAAGGAAAAAAAGTAGCAAATAGTTTTCAAAAAACATGAGTTTTTGTTAATAAGGATAATTTCTGTCCCAGCGCCGCTTTGCATTAGCTCTGATTTATCCCACAGCTTAGCCACCACACGTTGCTTCCATTCTGGAGATGTAGGATTTTATGGGTTTCACCGTCTCCCCATTCATGGCAGGATGCCTCTGGCACAGAGCCTAGTGAGCTGACAACTTTCCTTCTCCCTCTAGCCCTCTTGTGTCCTAAGTAAATGCTAATCACATGATCCAACTGAAATATGCTGCTTGTTATTAAATGAAGGAAAGTATTTTTTTTGGAGGAAAATTCTTAGTATTTTACTATATTTATATCTGGTGCTATGCCTCTGTTCTGGCTATATATTCTTCCCCTTTAGTCTCTGTACTTTTGGGCCGGCACAAGAAAAGTCTGTCGCCTAGACCCATCATCATCAAGAAATTAGACATAGCAACCAAGGAAAGGCTGGTATTCTTGGCCAAAGGATGGGGATAAGAAAGACCAGAATAGATTCTGGTGACCTCATTCCCACCCTGAAACCCAAGTATGGTGTTACACAACTCAACAGAAGACATGAAGCCCAGACTTCCTAGCCTGTACTGTGTAGCCCTGCTTGAGGATCCGGCTTTCTCAGTTGGCACTGCACAGCCTGGTCTGGGGTGTGTGTATGGCAAAATTTGCCTCCAGTCCCTGACCCAGCTCAGTCAGGGAAGAGGTAGGCACACAGTTCACATGGTACAGCATTGGCAAAGTCTCTTGTTTCTGACCTTCCAGCCTAGAGAGAACCAAGCACAGGGGATTCTCTTCTCCATAGGTTGTCACTAACAATGACAGACTTCCAGGGAAGAATGTTCTAGTTAAGCATCAGGTGTCAGACCAAGGTGTACAAGGGTTTAGAAAAGAATGTGTCAGATAGAAGTCTGCAAAAGGGCTCAGGATCTAAGAAACTGGGGGTAGGGGCAGTCCTTGTTCATGGATAGAAGACTCAGTGTCATCAAGATCCCATTTCTCCCAAGATGTGTAGATTAATCCAACTTCTTCAGCAGACTATAATGTAGTTAGAGACAGATGGATAAGGGCAAGGCTCATGACAGTCACCACAACGTAGAAGAAGGTGCGGAGGAAGAAAAGATTGAGAGGAAAGGGAGGAGAAGGAGGAGGCAGCGATAGCAGCAGAGGCTTAAGGACTGGCATTGTCAGACTTCACGTTCCTATATGTTGACAGTGCTATACTGAAATATTGGTAAAAACACACACAGCAAACTGTGGAACAGAATAGAGATGCTAAAGTAGATACAATAAATACAGTCAATTGAATGCTCGCAATGGACTGAGAGAATGAGATGGCTTTTCAATAAATGGTGCTGGGCATTTATATGTCATCACATTAACCTGAATACTTCATATTTTCATAAGATTTCACTGGAAACGTATCATAGGCATGAATGCAGTCTGCATTATTATAGAATTTCCACACAAAGAAAAATCAATAAGAGAAAAATGAGAACCAAGAAAAAGTAGGAAAGAAATAAACAGGGTGAGGAAAAGTCCTCTAATAAAATCCTTCAGATGAATATGACATAAATACACCAAAGGCAGAGATTTCAGAGCGAATGCAAAGGCAAAGCCAGCAGCAATTCTAGGTAACAGGAGCTCACTTCAGACACAGGAGAATAGGGACAATCAGACATTGTGGACACTGTCCTGGAAAGTAGGCTTTGCTCTGTTGATATGAATAAGGTAGCAGGAGCCAGATCCATTTCTATAGAGTGGGGAAAGTCACAAAACAGGAGGGCCATCATTCCACCAGGAATTTGCACAAATTTGCACATTTGTGCAAAATGGCAGATTCAAACCATGAAACAAAATGGTTAGATTGAAATGAGGAACGAAAATATCCTTGTGGTTGGCGGAGACAGCTAATGGGATTACTGGACAGGAAGCCAGCAAGAAACCAGAACAGGATGACACATACAGAACCAGATGCATGTGCGTGTTTTCCAAGCACCCAGAAATGCTGAGCAATGTAGATTATCCTGGATGCAAAGAAATCCTATTAGATCTTAAAGAATAAAGCGTGCTGTGTGAACTTTGCATCCGTAATGGAGTGTGTCAGAGCATCAGTATATAGAAGCGGTGGGAAACCTAAACAACAGAACATCAAAAATCACAGTTCTACATGGTCTGTTGGTCTAAGTGGGTCAGCTATAAGCTGGACAACCTAGAGGGGATCGTTAAAGGTTTCAAAACTTGTGAAGGAAAATGACCAAGATCAAAGAGATGAATAGAACAGTTCTTGTTAAAAGAAATAGTCTTGCAAATTAAAATTTGATAAATGTGGGATCCTAGGTGGTTTTGTGACTGATGCTACCAAACACTCAAACAAGAATGAACAGATAATTTGTGCATTTTCTTTCGGAGAGAGAAGTGGGGTGGGTGAGGAATTTCACACCCATCCTCAGAGGGATGAGCCTTGCAGCCAACACCACAGACCACAACCACAGCAAACATGGCTAGGGCAGCACTGTTAGGAAATAACTGACTGGGTATACTCCTTCAATGCTGAAACACATTCTATGCAATTAACCTGACAATGATCTTAAAACAAATCCTATAACCATATCAGATCAAGTAGATACTTAAAAAAAAAAGCCCAATTGAATTCTTACTTCCCTGTGAAAGCCTGAATACTTTGTCCTCAATAATTAAGACCAAGGAATTGCTGTCCTGTTACCTAAAGCCACACACACACAGACGTGAGCACATGAGTGTGTGGTGCAGTCAAGTCACAGGGGTTGTTTTATATCCATTTTTCTGGCTTTGATCTTGTTCAACATTGCAAAACATTAAAAGCAAGGAGAATATCTGCCACCTTGAATATGTCTGTATAATTTCTTGAGAACCTAGTTATTTTAAAATAAAAATATGCTTCAAAGGGCAAAAGAAACAAGCATTAAAAGATGGGGGGAGGATGCTAAGGTGTGGAGCTAATGTGTACAAGGGCCCTGACCACTTCTTCATTCATTCCTATTGTGGTTTCTGGTTTACCCTATTGTGGGTTTTCCCAATGTGTTGCTGTGCACACTCCCTCCTGGTGCACAGAGTAACAAGGACCATGGTGGGACACCTTTCTCTGTGATACACGACACAATAGTAACCTGCTTGAACATAAAGCCAGAGCAGAAGAAAGTTTTCAGGAAGAGCTAATGCTGAATATTTTGTGACTGATTTCTTACTATGACCTTTTTTGAGAAGAACTCCAGTCCCCTGCTGATCAGATCAGCAGGAAGCAGTACAAAGGGATTTTGTTTTGTTCACTTGGGCTCTGTGTACACAAAGGATAGAGCAAAGGCAAGAGAGCAACAATAGATGTGTACTTCACAAATTCAACAAATGCTCTGACTCATACTCAGAATAAATAGAGCTCATATACTAGAGGTCTGGGAAGGCAGAAGGTGGGGCTCTGTATCTAGAATAATTTCTTACATTTTAATATTCCCAGTGATCACCATAGTGAGCATATACTAATCACACTACTGTGGTCAACACATTGTGTACACGGGCCACAATATCATACTGTACTTTTTTTAATCATTAATTTTATACAAAATGTCTTTATCTGTCAGGGTTCTCCAGCAGAACAGAATCAACTGAATTCGTATGTATGATAAAAGAGACTGTTAGACTGGCTCATGTGATAAGGGCTGGATAATAGAACAATGGCGGTCTTCATACTGAATGTGCCAAGAAGTAAGTAGTTTCTCTGGACGCCTCAGCAGTCCCCGTCTGGTGATGAAGGTCTAGAGGTTTTTTGAAGAGGATTGATGGTCTTTAGTCTGCATTGGAAGCCTGAAGAAGTTGGGTCCTGATTTTAGTGAAGGATGGAGTGGTAGTTAAAAACAGCAACATCAAGGGGATAGAAGATGCGCTAACTACCTCCCTCAAGACCCAGCAATACCACTTTTGGGCATATAGTCAAAGGATGCTCAATTGTGCCACAAGGACATGTGATCAACTATGTTCATAGCAGCATTGTTTGTCATAGCCAGAACCTGGAAACAATCTAAATGCCCTTAACCAAAGAATAGATAAGGAAAATGTGGTGTATTTACACAATGCAATACTACATAGCAGAGAAAAATAATGGTATCTTAAAATTTGCAGGTAGATGGATAGAGCTAGAAAACACCATTTTGAGTGAGGTAACCCAGCCCCAGAAAGACAAGTATCATATGTATTCACTCATAAGTGGTTTTTAAACATAAAGCAAAGAAAACCAGCATACCAGTCACAATCCCAGAGAACCTAGACAACAATGAGGACCCTAAGAGAGACATGCATATAATCTGCATGGGAAGTAGAAAAAGACAAGATCTCCTGAGAAAATTGGGAGCATGGGGACCATGGGAGAGGGTTGAAGGGGAGGGGAGAGGTAGGGAGTGGAGCAGAGAAAGATGTAGAGCTCGAAAAAATCAATTTAAAAAAGGAGATGCACTAACAAGCAAGAAGTTAAAGACGTAGGCAAGCCACCCTGCTTCTCCCTTGGGCTTCTCTGTATCTGAGCCACTGCTACTCTAGAGGAAGGTCTTTCCTCTCAGGTAGCCCTTGCTGGAAATGCTCGCACAGACCCTTCATTGATTTCAGAGCCTATCAAATCCACGATTCTTTTATTTCACAATTTCTGTTGAGTTGTGTGCACGCCAGCAGTGCTCAGGAGCTACTCAGCATCTCTGGTCATGTTTAGCCGGAGATCCTGGGGGACTGCTGGTCCTCCTCGAGCACCTGCCTTCCAGAAGCTTCACTCTGTGTAACTGTCCTTTCCCACACTCATTTGCAGGTGACATTAATCTGAACAGTAAGCTCCAGTCACAGTGACTCCAGTCCCATGTTTTTCGTAGAGATTCTTTCGTAGAAAGAATGTTGAGCAGTAATTTGAGTGACATGCACAAGAGTTATGTAGTTAATTGTGGCATGCTTCAATGGAGAAAAATGCTGATGGCTTCAATAGCAGCACACCTAATAATGTTATTTGGAAAAAATTCCCCATACTATGGGTATTATTATAATTCTTACATCTATATGAAAATGATAAGCTTGAATTTTGCATATGGAGAAATTGATTTTCTCCAGCTGAATATATTATCAGAGAATAATATATTTTCTTTGGTTATAATTGAGATATTTTCCTGACATCAAAAATCAAACAATTGACTAATGCAAGTAGGCAGCTATAGAACAGACTGCATTTAGTTTGTAATCTGAGACGATGGACTCATTTGGCTCAGAAATAAAACTCATATCTAACCAAGCCTTGAAATTTATTAGAAGCTGTAGGAAGCTGGGGAAGGCCTGAGTGAATGTGTGTTGTTGACATGGGTATAGCCGTGTCAGAGACCAGTGATTCAGCTCCATGAGAAATTAGCAAAGCCTTTCCCTTACAAGGCAGTCTAGGAATTGGCAAAACCTTCATCCGGTCTAAGTGTGAATGTTGGCAGTGTGTGCAAAAATCAGAAAGCACAGCTTCCTTCACCTAGATATCTACAGCCTAAGACTGCCTACGGAAGTCTCCTACAAAGACTGTCTAAATCCTATATAAAAAACATTAAGGTTTCCCACATGACCGCAGGTTTTCTGTAGGTCTGTGTGTCTGTCTTTTCTATATTACCTTCCTGGCTACTTTACTCTCAGGCAAGTTTTTAGGACCAAGCCTTGCAGATGGAGGTAGGCAGTGGCTTTGCTTTGCTTTTGATTGTCGCTGGTGATTGTTGAACATGATGTGTAAAACGCCACTCCCTTACTGTATTGAGGGAAACACTGCCTGGCTGAGATATAGACACTTGAAGATTTCTATTAAAAAAGACAGAGTTCAAGGCTTAGAGCCGGATAAGTGACAGATGGACTTTGGAACTCCGATTAATGTGGATGTTATTTCCTTTGGCTTCATATTGGTGAGAAAGGTATCAGTAGGTCACATGGCTTTGAGTGGGTCTTCCATCTTGCATGATGACCGCAGTGATTCTGGGATTCGATCTTGTTTTGATCTTCTATTTTGTTTCATCTAGGAGTGGTTTTTGCCAGCGCCATACTGATTCTGTTCCTGCGGCTCTGTGATATATATTGATATCTGGAATGACAATCCATCCAGCATTGTTCTTGCTCAGGATTGCTTTGACTATTCTTGTTTTATATTTTTAATGTTTCTGTGAAGAATGTTGTAGGAATTTTGATTGGAAGTGCATTGAATCTATAAGTGGCTTTTGATAGAATGGTCATTTTCACAATATTAATTCTACCAGTCTGTGATTATGGAAGATTGTTCCATTTTGTTATTTTAGTGTTTTCATCAACTTCTTTCTCAGAGATTTAAAGGCTTCATTGTAGAGGTATTTAACATTCTTGTCTAGGTTTGTCCCATAGTATTTATTTTCTTTGAAGCTATTATAAATCTGAGTGTGTTCATTATCTCTTTTCTTAGCCCATTTGTTGTTATATAGAAAAGACTACTGATTTTTCTAAGCTGATTTTGTATCCTGCCACTTTGCTGAAACTGTTGATTATTTTTAGAAGTTATTTGGTGGAATGCTTGGGATCTCTTAGGTAAAATACCATATCTGGAAAACTGGGAACAATTGAACCCCTTTTCCTATTTGTAGTCTTTCATTTTCTTCTTTTCTTTTGTACTTCAGCAAATGTTCCAAACATTATTTTGAAAAGAAATGGGGATGTGCTTTTTCTTATGCCAGCACTTTCACGAGTCATCCATAATTTGTGAACACCTAGATGTAAAAAAATTCAATTCTTCATGATATCTGAATTAATAAAAGACAAAGGTGAACTACCAGAAAAACAGAGATACAATTCTGTTGAAATACCACGGGTCTCTTTAATCCATACAGATTTAGGTTTTCAGGATGTAAGTTGATCTCACCTATCCCTGTTGAATGAGGAAGTATTATTACAGTATGAGGCCAGTTGGGATGCATGTATAAACGCTGTGATTGAGATACAGTGCAGCTTCTGGAACTTCTGAAGCAATCTATGAGTATTTGCACACTCCTAATAAACTGGTGCACGTTAGGTCATGTGGCCGTTGTATCAACTGCGCATGTCCTCGGTATAAAAGTGCTGGTAGATGTGTGAGAAGTGGTATAGACTTTTGATGCAATCTTCCTGTGTTTCACATCCGATTTCTCCCCCCTTCGTCACTTGACTTCCAGTACAAAGATACTTTCGCAAGATCAGTTTACAATGCACTTACATACAAATGCGGGGCCTGAGCCAAAAGGGAAAAGCTGGATTGCCAAGGACATCGCCAGTTCTTGGCATCATGCTGCTTATCACATGATCTCCTTGTTGATAAGTTATTGATGCTGATCTGCTGGTGATGAGCTTGACAAACAGAAGTTTTATAAATGCAGTAACTCAAGCCTTCCCAGCCAAGTTTGTAAAAGTCTTCTTAAGTCGTGCTGCAAGCCAGATGAAACTCCTTTTTAAACAACGGCTGGCTAAATGTACCACATCATCTTAATTCCTGTCTAAGGATTGATGTATGTAAACGTAAAGACACATTTGCCTATGTGGAGATCGGAGCAATACTTCAAGCCAGAAGAAAATTCACTTTGATGGTTCAGTTGAAAATGGTCTCTACTATGGCTGGTCAAAGTATTTAGTACATTGTGGGAATATATATAACTTTGATATTTAGGAGAAATCATAGTTTCTGTTGAATCCTTTTCTGAGAGAGAAAGGAACGGAGGAACGGCTTCGGTGGTCCTATGATGCCTTAGGCTGTTTCCTGTTTCTTCTCTCTTTGTTCCGTGAATTTTTTTTGAGAAAAACAATTTATAAGTACATTTGTTTTAAATAATAGGGATTAGACCAAGATAAAGATAGCTTGTCTCTGGATATCTGCTTCTTTCACAAATACACATTTAGATGGTAAAACTCAATGAACACTTCACAATGCCTTGCTTAAATTTTGTCTGTTTCAGTTTCTTTTTCTTGAACCACGAAACGACAATCAAATAAAGCACAGAATCAAATTTGTTTATCTGACTGTCAAATAATAGCCTATGTAACAGCGTCAAAACATTAGGGAAAGATTCCCTGTAGCTTCAGTGTTCATGGAGAGTGTGGAGTTGCCTGGTGCTTAGATGATTCAGATTTTCAATAGTAGGTTTTCAGTCGTTGGTGGGCTTGTAGGAAATTCATGTGCTGGGTCTCTTGATGTTTTAGATTTGAGTGTGGTTAGAGGACAGTGAGGCACAGGTCAGGGACACTGGTCTAGCTCATAATTCCCTGATCTCCCTCCCTTCAGGGGATGTGTAGTACTCAGGCTTAACTTCTTCCTTCCCCAGTACATTTGAAGCTGCCAAGTTTCTTCATTGGCCAACATCTTATGTCAGTCTCTTATGACCTTTCCTTCCTTCCTTCCTTCCTTCCTTCCTTCCTTCCTTCCTTCCTTCCTTCCTTCCTTCCTTCCTTCC
>NW_004949105.1:3082890-3086318 GCF_000317375.1 Microtus ochrogaster | reverse complement strand
TCCTCCTCCTCCTCCTTTTTTAGGGGGAAAAACTGTAGATAGAGACTGCACTTTTGTTTCCTGACCGCCCAGACCCAATAATCATACAGAAACTATGTTAATTACAACACTGATGGCTGTTAATTAACTATGTTAATTACAACTGGCTGATGGCTCAGGTGAGTTTCTAGCTAGCTCTTAGAACTTAAATTAGGTCATTTCTATTAATCTATGTATCACCGTGAGACTGTGGCTTACCGGTAAGTTTCCAGCATTTTTCTCCTTCAGCAGCTACATGGCATCTGTCTGACTCTGCCTTCTTTCTCCCTTCATTCAGTTTAGTTTTCCTTCCTATATTCTGCCCTGCCATAGACCAAAGCAGCTTCTTTATTAACCAATGGTAATAATACATATTCACAGTATACAGAAGAGAATCCCACATCACATGTTCTCTCTGTCTCACTGACTCTTTGACACGGTTTCTCTGTGTAGACCTGGATGTCCAGAAACTCACTTTGTGGATCAGGCTGGCCTTGAACTCATAGTGCATTTTTCTACTTCTGCCTCCCATGTGCTGGGATTAAAGGCATGAACCACCCACCACCTGATGTCAGATTTCTTGATAATGGCCTTTCACACTTCAGAGTAGTTTAAATTTGCATTTTTTAGTGCAATGTTTAATGCTTAATTTTGCTAAAATAACTACGATGACATTTTTGTAAATTTTGTCCTTGGATGATTTCATACATGGATATAATGTGTTCAGATCACTCTCTCTTATCTTCCTCCCATTCCTACCAATAAAATACTTATAAGCCATTTGTGTTTTAAAACCTAGCTGTTCATTATGTTAGCCCATTTTCTGATTGACAGTTTAGTTTTTGTTGTTTATTTTTTGCAGTTCTTTTGAAATTCAGAAAGATAAAAAACAGCAAGTTTTTTTTTCATGCATGTGGATTAGCACCTGTGTTATATACATGTAAAATGGGTTTAAGTGTGGGGAAAGCCTAAAGATGGAAAGGAACCCAAAGGAAGGTATTTTCAGATGATACGGAAGGAGGAGGAGGAGGAGGAGGAGGAAGAGAACTCAGAGAGAATTAACAAGATGGGGGGGTGTATTCACAGGTTTCATGGTGTTGGGAGATGGAGGATTAGAATCTACTAAACCTACTTTGTTTAAAAGTGCCATGATATTTAATATTCTGTATGCTAATTTAAAAACAGTATGCAGACCTACAGCTTTTCACCTCTCCCTCCTTTCCCCCCAGTCTAATGCCTCCAGTGTAGGTGACCATCTGCTGTGGCCTTGCCTCCCCACTTCCCTGGCCCATCTCATACAGATCTTTTCCTCCAACCTTGCTTTCCTCTACCCGTTCCTAAACTCTAGCAGGGTTTCCTTGGGAACCCACAGCCAAGTCTGCTAGAGAAGCAGGTAGGCCTATAGTCTTCATTTTATTCCACAAGACAGAAACAGAAGGAAAATTGCCAAACTTGTTTTATGAGCCTAGAGTTACCCTGATTCCCAAACCACATAAATAAAAGAAAGAGGATCAAAGACCAATTTCTCTTATGAACACAGATGCAAAAATTCTCAATAAAATATCTATAAACAGAATTCAAGAACATGTCAAAAAGATCATCCACCATGATCAAGTAGGATTCATCCCAGAGACTCAGGGACAGGCATAAACACATAAATGTCACATATAAAGCAAGAAATGTTATTGACCATATTAGTAAACTGAAGGACAAAAACCACATGATCATCTCATTAGATGTAGAAAAGGCCATTGACAAAATCTAACTCTTCTTCATTATGAAAGTCCTGGAGAGATTAGGTATACAATGGATTTGTCTCAATGTAATAAAGGCAGTTTACAGAAAACCCATAGTCAAGATCATCTAGAATGGAGAAAAACTCAAGGCACTAAAATCAGGAATAAGACAAGGTTTATCCACTCTCTCCATACCTATTCAATACAGTCCTTTAAATCCTAGCTAGAGCAATAAGACCCCTGAAGGAGACCAAGGGGATACAAATAGGAAAGGAAGAAGACAAAGTATCTTTATTTGCAGAAGATATGATAGTATACTCTAGTGGTACTAAAAATTCCATTAGGAAACTCCTATGCCTGAGAAACACTTTATGCAAAGTAACCTGATACAAAATTAACTCACAAAAATAAGTGTCCCTCCTGTGTACAAATGATAATTGGACAGAGGGGTATGGAAACCTAATACAGTAGAAGCTTCCCAAAATGTACACTTATATGAAAACAATCTAAATGAAATTATCAAATAATGGGGGGCCAGAGCACCAGCTGGTCATCTCTTGTCACTAAATGAAGATTCCAGTACCAGGATTGGGTGGTAACTGAGTTGGTGGCCAAAGGAACTTGCCAACAACCCAGCCTCTTGCCCAAACTATAGGTTGTTCTCTAAAGACTGTCTGCAAGACCCTATTACTGAAGGCAATACTTGTACAACTCTTTGAACATGGTGAAGTGGAGCTGGTGCCTACATACAGCCTTTTCCCCTCCGTGTTGGCATCTTTGGTACAGGAAGGCACTCTGTTCTGCACACAACCAAAGAACCGTAACACCAGAGCAGCCACCACACTTTTGATCGACAGTGGTCTCCTGCTGGTAAGGTATATTAGTGCAATGGTGGCACAAATCACAATATCCTGCTCCAGGAGATGGAACCCTTATAATTGACACTTCTTGGGTGACCAAGAACCTGGGACTAGATAGCCCCAGGGACCTAGGGTAAGACCAAATACTACTGTTTTAAAAGCAAAAGAAAACCACACCGAAAACAAAAATATAGCAATAAAATGACTCCTAATGACATTCTGTTACACTCATCAATCAGTGCCTTGCTCAGCCATCATTAGATAAGCTTCCCCCTGGAGCATAAAGGAACAAATTTTGAGGCCCAGAGCCAGACATTAGGCACAAAGTGAGAGATATTGGAACACTAAGCCCTCAATGGGATGTCTCTGTCAAATACTTCCCTCCAGAGCTCAGGTAACCCTATAGTAGAGCGGGTACAAAGAGTGCAAGAGCCAGAGGTGATGGAGGACACCAAGAAAAAAGGCCCTGAAAATCAACATAATCAACACACGTATGAACTCACAGAGATGGAAGCAGAGTGCACAGGGTCTGCATCAGATGGGGGCGTTGAGCTAAAAGCACAAGTGGACATAAGACCCCATCCCTAACTCAGAAGATATCTCCAACTGATAGCCACTTGAAAATGAACATTTAGTTTTCTCCAAGGGAATCTCGCTGGAGAAAGAAACTCCTCTTAAGGGTAGGCTGCGTGTCCAGCAGTAGATGGTTGACAGAATCCAAACTCAGTGGTATCTTTAGAGGTTTTTTGTCTCATAATCTTGTGTCAGGACTTTTCCTGCTTGCTTTTTAAATTTTATCTTATGTTTCTTTATA
>NW_004949105.1:3067081-3082790 GCF_000317375.1 Microtus ochrogaster | reverse complement strand
ATAAAATATATAAAAATGAGATATATTTTTCTTCTTTCTTTTACCCTACATGTCCTCTGTGTGTGTGTGAGTGTGTGTACATATAGCTTCCAGTTTATTGTTTTTTTGGAGATTCCTCAGTATGTGAACAAGTGGGTCTCTGTTTCTTGTGCCTTCTCTTGGGCTATTTTCCTTTTATTTATTTGCTTGTTTTTGTCTGACTTTGATGTGTTGGGTTTTGTTTATCATATTATACTTTATTATATTGTCCCTTAAAGACATGTGGAAATATGTCACATTTGCCAGAAACAGATGTCACTATGAATCTAAATACATTCTTTCTTAGACAGTCTGACCCAGTACATGCCTCACATTCACCGGGTGAGCCATCTCCTCGTGAAGCCATTCAGAAATATATGCAGAGGGAAGTCCTTTGCAGACCAGCCTTTTAAAGCAAACTGCCTCAGCTGTACTCAACCCAGACCAGGCTTGTCCCAAAAGTTTTTTGTGTGGAATGACCCAACGGGTTTGGTTCTTAGAGATCCAAAGTTTGGGGGTGGGTCCACGCCTGGCAGAGCTCACAGGCTAAAACCTGGCTGGCAGTTCCCCTAGGGCAAGATGTCAGGACATTAATGGCTTCATTGTTTCCCTAGGCTGTGCCTATCTATGCAGGAGGGACCCAGTTTGCTGTTACCCTGGGTTCTTGATGGCAAAGAGAACTGGTCTCTCTAGAGTAGTGGGCTGTCAGTAAGTCACTGTAGTAATTTAAGCCTGTGTCTCAGGAAGTGTATCACCACCATTTCAGGAAAGGTCAGCAGCCGTCACCGGGGACAAATTCCACAGAAGCACCTGGCAGAAATTCCTCTTCAAATGAGAGAGGTTGAGAGCCCAACATGGCACCAACGTGGTCAGTCAAATAATAGAGAAGGAAGAGCAGATGGTGGCAGGGAGTAGGGCTGGAAACAGACCAAATCCTGCCGAGGCTCCTGAGAAAAGGCACTGTCATCGTGCACAAGAGTCTCTCCATTAGAAATTCTCTAGGTTTTTCTATGCTTAAGGTGTAGGCACTTCCTGCCGTTTTGCCTAGAGGCAGGGAATGAGTTTGCTTTGCTGTGTGTCTGAAGTGACACCAAGGGGAACAGATCAAGATGTCCCTAGTACTGCCTGCCTCCCACAGGGTGAGGATAGAGAAAGAAAAAAGCAAGCATCTTTTCTCAAATAAATGATTACCTAGAATGTATAATAGGAACCAAAGACCAAAGTCAGAAATAAAGAGACTTTTTAACTCATTGACTGAAGACAATAGTTAATATGGGAACTAAATAGGAACTTCTATATATTAATGGTGCTTAGAATTAGTAATCAAAGATGGAAAATTATTGGAAATGGTTTTATAGTGGTAAACTCTGATAACTATGAGAAATTTTAATAGGAAAAAAGCATTTATAAAATACTTTTATAAAACATCAAGAGACAACAGGGCAGACCTGATGAAGACATGTGCTATCCCCAGGGAAGGAAGGTTTGGTTCCATGAGGCAATGATGGTTCTGCAATTGATTCCCAGACTAAATTCACCTTGAATGAGAAACAGAGGTGGGATTAGGCTGTTCTGGGCCTGTGTTTATGGGGATAAACAGGGGTTTTCCAGAAGGCACACTGTCAGAGGACATGGTACAGAGTTTGCACCCCCAGAGAGACCCCCCCCCCGCGATGGAGATGTGGGCCAGTCCCTTAACTTTAAACATTCAAAGGGGGAACTGGAGAGATGGGCAGTTAGAGTGCAGGCTGCTGTAGCCAAGTACCCACATCTAGGGGATCACTCATAGCTGCCTGGACTCCAGCTCCAGGGGATCTGGTGCCCCCTTCTGGTCTCTGTGGTCACTGATACTTATGTGCATGTACACACAATCACAAGTGCGGGATTATTTGTATTAAAAATGATACAAATAAATATTTAAAAACTACCTACAGGGGTAATAACTAGATCTCAAGTTCGAACAAAAATAAGAGTGCACGAGGGAGACATGATTATGTCTTTTATATTCACTTTTATTTATTAATTAATAGGATATATGTAAGTGTATTATTTGACAAAGCATAATGTTTAGTATACAGGCTATACTAAAGAGAGCTAAATTATCAAGAAGTACCCTGGGTAGGCAGCTACAGTACTGAAAATTCCTAACTCTGGGGGAACTTTCCACCTCTTACACAATCTCCTGGAATGAGGAAAGGCCTTCCAAGGATCTCACGAAGGTTCCTGATTTCTGTGAGCTGTGTGAAGCCCTGTGCTCCCACCTCTGTGAAAGGTTGCTATGGGTCTGTTCTTTTGAGTGACTGATACTGGTGAGGACAGCTGCCTGACTCAAGACAGGAAAGTCATATTCACCCTGGAGGAGATGGATATGCACCAACTGACCTCATAAAACTGGATGGAATCGGATGGTCTCCCGCATAACCCTGTCCATCCTTCAGGGTTATTCTCTGCAGCTGGTTGAGCAGGTGGCTTGAGTTAGACCACTGGCATTTCATCCATCTGTGGCTAAAGGTTGGGACAACAGCAACCTCACGATTCCACAAGGGGCACTGGAGTTCTCCAGGTCACTTCTTTCTCCAAAAAGCTCCCCAATCCCCATAAGTGCTGAAGTCACCTGCTCCTTAGAATCCCCCCATGTGATGAGGACAAGGGATCCCACCTCTGCTACCTGCCTGTGGCTGCTGAGAATCCTTGAGTGCTTTCTTCCTGGTCCACAGAGCTGCTGCTCCATCAGAAGGGAATGATGCTCTTTCTGCCTGGTCCACAGAGCCACTGCTCAATCAGAAGGGAATGATGCTCTTTCTGCCTGCAACTGAGCTGTCACTGCATCAGAAGGGAATGATGCTCTTTCTGTTGGCTTTTAGGTGGTGGTAGACATCATGGTTAAAAGCGTCTTAGGGAGGAAAGTGTTTATTTCATCCTACAGGTTACAGCCTGCCATGAATGGAAGCAAAGGCAGGAACTCAAGACAGGAGCTTGAAGCAGAAACCACAGAATAATGCTGTTCACTGGTTTGCTCCGTCTCCTCTAATCGCTAGTTTTCTTAAACAGCTCAGGACTACCTTCATAAGGATGAATCCTTCCACAGTGGGCTGGGCTACATCAGCCCAGTTAGGACCAGGAAAATGGCCAGTAGATATGCCAAGACACCATTCAGCTGGAGGCAATCGTCAACTGAAGTACCCTTTTTTAAACCCCTTCTCAAGTGTGACAACCAACATCAGCCATTGTTGCTATATTGGGCTCATCTTCAGATTGAAGGAACCTCCCAAGTGCTATGAGCTCAGGGTTGTGAGCTCTGCCTATTTCTCATGTATGCTCTGAGAGCTGATGTCACCAGAGTTATTTATCTGAAGCAATTTGCTCAGTCACCTTTTACATAACAGCTTGAGCCCATGCTACCCCATAATCACCGGCATCTTGGTTAGGTTATAGGCGTACTAACCCGGCCTAGTCAGATTCATTTTAGAGCTGTTCACCGAGGAATTGCCTAATGAAATTCCAGTAAAAGGAGCAATAAATGTCTTTCTTGCTAATTAAGTGGTTATAGAATCTTTACCCTGTTTTATGAGGCAATAACTTGGCTCCCGGGCAGACAGATTTTTAAGCCGAGAACTCTGTTCTCATTATCTCATAAAGTGACTCCTCAGTCATCAGTGCTATAGGGCTTTGAGTGCTCAGATCCTCGTGTTTGTTTACAAAGGGCAGATGAGACTGGAATACCTGAATGTGTCCTGCCTCCTCCTCCGTGGCCTGTCACTACACTAGGAGTGGACACAGAAGCTGGCGAGGGGGTCGTCATGGAGAAACCGGACAGGAATCCTGTGACTCTACATGGTGCTGTCTATTTTTCTCTTCTTCTTGTTTTCCTTTTCGTTGAGCCAGGACCTCAGTGGGATGACCTCAAACTCTCCCTGCCTCAGCCTCCGCCTAAGTGCTGGAGTAAGAGTTCTCACTGCCGCGCTAGGCTGCCTTCTCCTCTTGCATTAGTATACAAACAGAGAAATGCCAGTGCTGAAAAGGATTTATAACACAATGTTTGGTTAAGTTAGATTTAGTTTTTACCAAGCTGTTTGGTGTCGGGTACCAAGGTTTTATACAATAAAACTATTAAAGTAAAACCACATTATAGGACCTTAAAATACACTACTGAACTCTTGGGAGGTTAAAGGTAATGATATTTTAGAAAATTATTTTGGTACTTTAAAAATTACGTATATGCATTTGTATTTGTGTGGGGGTATGTGCACTTTAGTGCAGGTGCCCAGTGAATGCAGGGAGGGTGTGAGATTATCTGGAGCTGAAGCTACAGGCAGTTGTGAGCACCCTGACATGCTTGCTGCAAACTGAACATGGATCCTCTGAAAGAGCAGCATGCTCTCTTAACCATTTCTCTGATAGTGCTAATTAATTACTATCTATCTATCTATCTATCTGTCTGTCTGTCTGTCTGTCTGTCTGTCTGTCTGTCTAATTTCATGTTTCAGAGAAGAGACTATAAAGAGTTATCTAAACATGAGTAAACAGGACTGGAGCACTTGCTCAGTGGTTAAGAGCACTTGCTGTCTTTGGAGAATGTGGGTTCAGTTCCTGCTATCCACATGGTAGCTCACAACCATCTGTAACTCCAGTTTTCTAAGGAACAATGACTCTCTTCTGGCCTCCATAAGCACCAGGCACATATGTGGTACATGTAGACAAAACACACATACACATAAAATAAAGGCCCCTCCCCCTTTTAAAAAAAGGAACAAATACAAAGAAATGGAAAGAGTTCTAATAGGATATCCATGCTTTGAACCTGGATAGACACAGCCTTGAGGGTTCTCATTCATGCCTCCTGGATGGGGCATCCTCCACCTAGACTTGTGGTCAGTGTTTGAAATGAGGAAGCCAGTTCTCTCAGGAGATTTTGCGTGTACTCCCAATACTAATGCAATTAGAAAATAAAACTGCATCCAAATTGTTAGGTACTTGCCACATGTTTCGCTCCAGGGGATAATCAGATAAGACACTGACTGGTGTTTCCTCAAACATCTACTGGGCACTGCCACTCACCTAAGAAATTGGGTTTGTGCCTACAGCAAAGTAAATTATTTTTGGACACGTTTAACATTATGAAATCATAATGGATCGGATATGATACACAAGTCATGCTGACATGGCACTTTGTGGTTTGTGAAAGCATGTGTAAGCAGAGACATCCAACAAAACAATATGACCTGGAGTCCCATCCTGCAGCCTGGGAGATGCCCAAGGGAAAATTCTAGACTTTAGGAAGCCTCCAACAGTGATGCATTTTGAATGTGCCTTCTGCCCACACTCAGCCATCATTTATTCTGTGTAATCTAGAAGTTCGAAATGTCCACTGCTGTATTTCTATACAAAACCAACAGTGGCATTATCAAAATATGTATTCAATACAGAGAAATTAAATATGGCTGACAGGCCTTACATGATATTCCAGACTCTCTGAGCAAACTGACAAATGCAATTTGCTGGAATGAGCAGACAGCAGCTAACAGGGACACAACTTCCTGAAGACCAGGTCGGTATGCTGAAGGACTGGTCCCCAGTGTGGTACCATTGGAAGGTTCTGTGGGTCATCAGTGGATGTAGTGGGGGAGGAGGTGGCCCTGAGCACACTGTGGTAGGGGCTCTCTTCCTGTGCCTTCTTTCTGCATCCCATCTGGTTCTGTCAGTAGTTTTATCAGCAAATATTCTTGTGCCAACCCATGCGGATCATTGAGCCAGCTGATGCTGGGCTAGAGCTCCCAGAACACTGGGTGAAATGGGCCAGTCTTCCACAAGTCTTCCCAACACAATGTTCACTCATGCAATCATAGAGTGAGATCTCGTCCTAGGATCAAATTCAAGTTGGCTGAATTTAGGATGTGCTATAGTAAGGGATAGAAAGATGTGAAGGAAATGCAGAAATCAAGATGAGTGCATTGTCTCAGTAAAGTACACATTTCCAAAGGGTGGCTTCCAAAAAATAGCTTATTGCAAAAAACGAAGGGGATTTCAGGTAAATGACCACCTGCTATAAATGAGTATAATTAATTGTCCCTTATTTATATGTCTTATTTTTTTTTTACTATCACTTATCCATGATCCATTTAACTACAACCTAATATAGGTCTTATATTAATATGAAATACAGTGTTTGGCTCTTGTCTTGGATCATAGCTTTCTGATGCTTGGTTTCTTTATTTCCTTTATGTTTCTTCTGTGTGTTCTTTCTCTTCCTCCCTTGTCTTTTTTTCTTCAAGGTTTACAAATGTCCATTGTTTTTCGTTTCCATACTTAGGATTGAACCCAGGCATTTGTGTGCATGCCAGGCAAGAACTTTACCCCTAAATTACATCTCCAGGCAAGCCTATTGTGTTTTGCTCTTTTTTTCTGTTTATTCCATCCTGAGATGGGTAAGCAGGCAGTTTTTCTTCTCCCAGGTTTTACGGATCCCCACACACCTTGTCTTTTGCTTACCCTCCTGGGTTCCATCGTTGTGTTTTTATAGTTAAGCCCTATTGCTTTTAAACCTTAAGTGGTCATGCTTTGGGTTTGCTATTTGTTGCAAAGAGGGTGACTTGTCTTGTCTCCACCTCCAGGAACGCACAGTGTGTGTCTCTGGGAAAGGGTTTGTCTGGCAGTCTTGGCCAACACATCTTGGGAATTACTATAAAAAACTACTTTGTAGCAATGTCGTCTGTCAGCTCCCTGGCACTAGGCTGGGGGAGCCTCTGGCAGTGTTTCTAGAAGTCTTGACTTCTTCCTGCGTTGTGCTGGTTTCCTTGGCCATGCTATGCTGACAGTATGACTTCTGCTGGTTCCTTGCCAACTACACCCTGGGGATCTGGAGCTTTGGAACTGACCATGACCCCAGGTAACTTAAGCAAAAACGTTTGTATTGGCTTATGGTTCCAGAAAGCGAGAGGCCACCAGTCCAGGAACAACATGGCAGCACATGGCAGGTATGGTGACAGCTGTATCCCTACCGATAGCCCACATCTTGGGCAGCAAGTAGGAAGCAGAGAGCGTCAGCTCGATGAAGAGTGAGGCTCTTAACTCTCAGTGACCAGCTCCTGTGACGTGCTCCTTTTAGAAGAAAAACTCCCCGACAGTGCCATCAGCTGGGACCAAGTGCTCAAATACCCAAGAGTAGGGGGACCATGTCTCCTTCAAAACACAACTTGTGCCGAGAAGGTCATGATGGAATGGGGGAGGGGAAATGCTTATGACTGGGCGCTTTCTCCTTCTCTTCCTCTTCTATGCAGCTCTACTCCTAGTTTCTATGGTGGTGCTGTCTAGGCTGAGAAAGGGCCTTCACCCCTTAGCCAATATTCTCTGGAAGCATGCCCTGAGACACACCTAGAAGTATGCTTGACTGAGTTCTAAAACACATTTCAGTTCAATTGAGCTGATGGATCGATTATCTTTTGTCTACTGTTCTACTTCAATGTTTGACTTGTTGTCCACTATCATTCATTGTTCTTCCTCAAAAATGTGTTGGAAATATTGATATAATCTATGATTTTCCTAATCAATCCCATATTTATATTTGTCTTAATTTATTTTATGTGATTATAGTCACCCTGTTATTCCTCTTGTTTGAAAACAAACCCTAGTTAAGATGGAGGGAGAATGTTGTGTTCCTTGAGAAGAGATGTGGGCATCCTTTGGAATAAAAAGCAAAATGAAATCAGATTCTCACCACGAGAACCTTCAGCTCGTGGCAGTGAGCTCAATTTTCAGAATGTCAGCTCATTCCGTTGTTTGTGCAGCATTATATTTCACATTTTAATTTTTATTGCGCTGGCATTGTCTGCAGTCCCACACAAACAGACAGTATCTTTTGAGCCCACCAGAGTTTTAAAAAGGTGTTTTGGTGGCCAACAGTCACTCAGAGCAACTAGAGCTAACCCTATGTAGCGGTGCTGCTCGGGGTGACTCCTCTTTGTGATTCTCCTGATCTCTGAAGAGGTCAGAAGGATCACCACTAGCTTCAGGTCTTGCTTAAGGTCTGTGTCTGCACCTTTTAGGGCAGGTGTGTGCATGGCTGCCTCCTAGCGGGAATCATGCTCACTGCGATTCTTGCTGCTGTCTGATATTTGTCCCGGTAACAAAGTTCATTTTACCCCTGGTCATCTACTGACCCCATCAAATCCTGACATGAAAATTCTACTGTGTAGAGGTTGACTGTGGTGAGCAGTTCCACCTTTACCTCACTTCAAACACTGCTGATTCTTAGCCGCATCTCTACAACTAGACTCACAGGGCGATTTCTGGATTTCTAGGGCACAAAGGGTTTCATCAAGTGGTGAATTGGGAAGGGTGAATTGTCTACAGCCTGGCAGGTCAGTGCAGCACTCCCTAGCTCCCTGGGTGTGGCAGCAGAGTGTACACTAAGACCAGATGGCGTTAGCCCACCAGGGCTCTGATGTCATCAACTGTTTCACACATTCCAGGTGTTTGGAGGGACTCACTCTTTCAGCTCTGTGTTTTGGAATCCCTGTGTCTGTCTCTATGAGACAGTCTGTTCAGGATGCTTTGGAAATGCGGCTCCCCACTTCAACAACTCTACCCTTCTCAGTTCCCGCACTCTTTTCCACGGTTCAGTGGTGCTACAGTTTGGACCCATCCATGTGTCAAAGCATCCTTCTCCCTTTTCTTTCTTTCCTTTTGCTTTTTACTATTTGTAGCTACTATCTTACCTTCTTATTCCACTCTATTCCATAGGCTTGTTTGCACCTGTTCAATGGCAGGAAGAGAACTCCCAAGAAAGCATCCATCCTAGTAGGAAAACGGGGTCTTCCTCTTTAGATTTGTTGCCATAGATGATCTTCATAGATGCCACTGGAAGGGCCTTAATCATGTGTAGCTGTTGTGGTTTGTCAGTGTTTGCTGTGGACTTAACGACAAGACAGTATGGCATTTTATTTTTCTTGAAATGATTGACATGGAGGGGCCCTAGGGGAATCATGTTTTCCTGAATCAGATCCTGTCTATTGCAGTTCACATCCTCACACTCCTGGGTAACTCTGGTCTCGAAAGATGAAATTCTCTTCCTTTCATTTCCTGGAAGGGTTTCTATTTGCTTAGAACTCTATTTACTTGGAATTTTCCTTTAATTGCCTGGCAGAATTTGCCACCAAAATTACAGAACCCAAGTTCTGTCTGTGAGAAGTTTGTTAGCACATAGCTGCTCCTTTTGGTAAATCTGGATTGGCACCTTTTGTGGTCTCTTGACTATGCCTGATATCTTATTTTATGGAGCTAACATTTGGGACTCAGAATATCAAGCAGGAGAAAGGCCTCGTCTCCAGCTTTGGTTCTGCTCACGACCCTTGGAAATAGGGATGTGCCTGCGGGTGTTTGGGATTCAGTTTCTTTGTCTTTGAGAAGGGGGCATTGGAGATTAGGAAACTGACCCCAACACTGAATGTAAGGCCAAAACTTGATTTCCCAGAAGGAGCTGCCTTTTTGGATGTCTAGACCATTGCTGCCAAAGCTTAGGGAAGACTGCAGAAGAGAAAATGGAAAGAGTGTGAGAGCAAAAAATATATATATAAGATGTAAGGATAGGATTCCAAAATTTCTCAACATCAGGGATTGAGATAAAATCACACCTATGATAAGCTCAGACCAGTCCAGCAATAAACAGCTCTGAATTGGCTAGCCAGGGTGAGCCAAGCAAAAGAATCAGCCAACATACAGGAAAAGAGAAAAAGGATTCTCATAGTTCACTCGACTCAATTTCTAAGGTGTAATCCCAAAGGACCTGACATATAAAGAACTAAGAAAATAGAGTATATTTTCAATGGAAAAGAAATGAGCCACAATCCACCTGAAATGGTCCAGATGTTGAACTGTGGATGTGGACTTAAAGAAGTCCTTGCCCTGATGCTCAGTGAAGAGAAACTGAATGTGCTCTCAAATGAACGAGAAACTTGGCATAGTAACAGAGCCATGCAAAGGGAAGCATCAGAATTTAAAATGAGAGGTGCGAGGCAGACGGAACAGCCTCAGAGAAAACAGAGAAACTCAGCCCCGAGATGGAACTTTTCAACTTCAAGAGCACATCAGGTAGAAAGGAAACTGAAGAAGAAAGCAGAATCCTGGCGTCTTCTGAGTGTGCATGAACTCATGATTTTTGGAATTCCTGAGATGGGGAGTGGGGTGGGTTTCCAAAGACCTTTTGGTTATAAGTTGGTGAATTGTGGATTATACATACGGAGTATCAGTCTTGAGTGTTTGTGGTCACATGGGAGAGGATCAAGGCATACAGGGAAAGTGTCCTGGCAGTTCTGGGGTAGAAAGCATGGCTGAATGTCCACGTGGAGGGCAAGGCAGCATGCTGTCAGGATCTTGCAGAATAGGCAGCCTGGGGTCTGGGGAGATGGATGTGGGATGCAGCACCTGCTGCCCAAGCAAGAGAAATGCTGTTTGGATCTCCAACACCAAGTAAAATCTGGGCGTGGCAGCACGCATCTATGAACCCAGTGCTGTGGGGACAGGAGGGAGAGGTAGGCAGATCCTTGGAACTCACTGGCTAACTGATGGGATTCAAACAGCGAGCTCCAGGTTTGTGGTGCCTTGAGATGCAAGGGGGGAAAGTGGTTGGGGAGGATCTCGAACAACCTCTGTCCTCCACATATGGGCATGGACTCCACACATGCACACCCACGGGAAATCAGAGCACCACAGAACATTCTAGAGAGAAAGTGTACTCAATTCCAGTGAGGATGTGCCTCATCGAGCTGCATCACCCATTCTCTGATGTCAGCTCCTGTTTTCAGATGACAAAATGGCATCCACAGTTAGGAATGGGTTTGCCTTCTTTGTCCTTCTGTGCCCATTTTAGTCTCTAGGCTCCAGCTGAACAGAGAAGCAGAGAACTAAATTTCTTTGAATGGCTAAATTGAGGTGTTACCAGAAGAAGTCATTGTATTAATATTTTTTATGGAACAATTGATTCCATGCTCCTATTTCACGATTAGCACAATTTGAAGTGATATTTACAGTAATTAATGGTTCAGCTCTTAGGAATCAAGTGTGGTTTATATTCTGCTCTTATTAATCATATTTTTATTTGATTTGCAGGAGCTATAAATTGTGGGTGGAAACAGACCACCTTGTCACCTGAGGTTTGGTTTACAACTATTTCCTAGGGATCTGAAGTTCCCTACATTCTGAATTCTCTGGATGAGCAGTGATACAGGACCTTGGAAATGGCAGGCCTCTCCCTTGTGAGGCTCCAGAGACAACTCAGTGGGATGGAGCCCTTGCTGGCAAGCATGAGGAGCCAGCACCTGTGTGACAAGCAAAGTGCCCTGGTCCCACCTGTAACGCCTTCACTGGAAGAGGTGGAGATGGAAGCATTTGGGGAGTCTTTGTTGGCTTCTGGCCTAGCTGAGAAAACACAACGTGAGTTCCAAGTTCAGAAAGAGACCGTGCCTCAAAGGAATAAGATAGGAAGTGATAGAGGATAGCGAGGGATAAACAGGGGTAGATGGAGGAGTGGGGTCCTCTGGCCCTGCCTGCATATACAGACCCATCCACACTTGCACACACACACACACACCTCCACATAACGCACACACCCCTGCACACACTATAATACACGAGCACATGCACACCTCCACACAATACACACACCATAATACATGAGCACACACACACCATACATACATGAGCATAAACACACACACATATTATATATATATACATCTTTTTTTACACACACACACACAGACACACAGACACACACACACACACACACACATACACAGATGCACATTTGCACCACATTCACACACAACACTTTGTCCTAAGATTACGTTGTTTGTGTAGTCTTCTTCATGTTGTACGTGCTGCCAACTGTTATGGGTCAGCTCCATTTTCATTGTAAGTTTGGCTCTAGAATCAGCTTCCTCACCTCTAGGTTCATCTCATTGTAACGACAGAGTAAATGTAGAAATGATGTTACAATAAAGTGGTCAGAGGCACACCTTTGCTTCAGAATAGCCCCGGGGCCATTAAGGACACGGTATCGCTTACTTAAAATTGGACAAAAGAGTTGGTGTGACATGTTCTCATCATTAAAAAGAAAAGAAAAAGAAACCGAATAAGAATGGAAAAAAGACAAATGCCCTGTGAGATTATATCGGGGCTGTTAATTTAAATATTCCAATCATTTCATGATATATGTGTGTGCTGAATAAAAACATTGCATACTCTAATATGTACAATTTTATTTGTGCTTTGTTACTTAGTAGCTAGAAGAATTAAAGTTGGTTTAAAAATATAAAATTGTTTTTTTATCAATTAGATAATAGTAAAGTTGATACTGCAATCCAGAGGGTGCCATATGATTTAATTATTCAGTAGATAGCATGGTATGTATATGCATTAAGGAAAAATGACTGAGCCCAGATCTAGGGTGTAAAAACCTGAGCAGGGTTCGGGAGCATTTTCTGTTTCCTGGAAGCAGGGTGTTGTTGCAGACAGACACAAGAAGGAGAAACAATGAGAGGAAAGCAGCAAGGTGCTGGTGAACATAAACTATGTCCACAAGTCATGAAATTCAAGCCTTAATTCACCGCATTGGGATGATGCCTAGAATCTAACTTATTATTTTTTATTATCCAAAAATTCATCACGATCCACCATGGTTCTCTTAAACAGTTTATTCCAGGCAAATGGTACCCTTGAATTTCTGTGACTCTTGTAGCAGGATGCTAGGCAAATTAAACAGCAGAAATGCCATTTCCTACAACTCTGAAGGTCAAAAATCCACAGTCCAGATGTCTTTGACAGGATGACATACCTAGAGGCTTGCATGGTCCTTCCTGCTCCTGTTCAGAGATTTCCTGTGGTATCAGAAGAGTGAGCTGGAATCTATCTGCCTCATCTTTGTGTGACCATATCTTTCTCTACCTGGCTAGCCCTGTGCCCTTCCCGTGATATCAACTTGTCACGGGCTTGAGGCATGCCCAGATTGTTTAACTGACTTCCCCTACAGGACCTCAGTTAAGGGCATCTGCACAGACATTTTTCCAATAAGGCAGCTGTCAGTTTCCAGGAGTGAAGACAGGAGAATGCCCTCGGGGACTCGTTCAATCTAGAACAGATGGGGAGGACTCTACCGAAATAATCAGTTATGATGTTAAAACTATAAATTTTGATATAATCATTTCAAAGCACCTTTTGAAATAATGGCTGAAAGTAATGACAATAAGTATCAAATAGATTTTTTAAATAAAGGACAAACAGATTTAACGATGTTCCCAAATACTCTCAATACCCAGGAGTTTTTTTTTTTTTAACAGAAAGAGGAAAATTAAGAATTGTTTCAAATTTGAGATTTAGAGAGCATTGTAAACTGAGTGCTGTAATTGCAGAAAATAGTCTTACTGGACTCCAGCTACAGAGTCTGGACTGGAGTGGAGGTTATAGCATTAGAGTTCCAGGGACAAGTCCAGCCTAGAAGAAGAAGTGCCAAGCCCCAGCAGTCTCGATCTCTCTATTCCTTTAGATGAGGCAGAATTCACCAGTAACTAGATAACACTGCCATCAGGGACAGTGGGGATTTTCCACATCTTAAAAAACACTAAGGAGATACCATACTTAGGGGAGATATTAGGGCCTTTTATTTTTAAGAATCCTTATATTTTAGAAATGTATATTGAGTTTTAATTGGTTGAAAATATAATATTTGAAAATTGAAAAAAATAATCTTGGGAGAGTAAAAAAATAGAATGTATTACATTTTTGTTGTTGTTTGTTGAGAAACTCCCAAAGTAGCCGAGGCTGCCCTCCACTTTGCAATCCTGCCTTGGCCTCTCAATGCTAAGATTGTAGGTCCCCTACAGGCTGCATTTTAGATAAATAGACTTAGTCATGATGTGACCACTATGGTACAAGATGCCATAGACATGAAATTCAACATACTAAGCAACTCCACCTTTGAAGTGTTAATAAGAGATTGCGTAAAAACTACTTTGAACAATTTCTAATAAAGTAAAATTATTCAAACATGCATACGTGCACACACACACATAAATGAACACACACACACCATCTCATTAGTAATTGTTCATATACTTTCAATAATTAGCTTCAATTTCAAAAAGCATTTCCCATCACTGATGACCTGAGGGGCTCCCCGCTTACTAAACAAATCCTCTGAGAGGTTGAATGATTGTGATCCTATCTGAGTCGCCAATCGGCTTGGAGAAGTTCCTGCTGTTTCCCCGAACATATTTTCTCACTACCTAAGTAAAACATATGCTATTGCTTAGATTTATGGTCAGATACATCACCCTTTCCCTTGTTTGCTAGCACAGGATGGTGTAATTCAAAGCCAAGTGTCATTCAGCAGGGATTCTTTGTCACTGGATCCCCAGTAGAAGAAGATTTGTACCCAAAGCCCAGGATGCTCCCAACAGGGATGCTCATTTTATTTCAATGAAGTGTTTCATACTTGTGAGATTTTCCTCATTGGTCCAGAGCAGACCTTCAAGGTATCTCCCACACTCTCAGGCGAGGACCCACTGTGAGGGGGATTAGCACACACAGGACACCGAGTGCATCATGGGCCATCCTGATAGCAGCCATTGGCATCTGACCCTGGGCTCCATCACCATCCAGGCAGAATGAAAATGGAACCTTTCCATTCTACTCCTTGGTTCAGGAAGACAGCTGAGGTGGGTGCTCCCATATAGATAAGGACTACAACACCGATGGGTACCCTACCACATGTGGGTACCAAAAAGATACACACTCTAACATAGGAGCTTGGTGTAAGGAATCTGGGCAGACACAGATTCTAGTTCAAAACTGACCAAGGACACTCATTAGCTTTGTCAGCGGTTCATGCGATGTGCCCTGTGTGATGAGTCATTGTTGTAGCAGCCATGATCGTATACTCCAACAGAAGCCACTTAAAGGAGAAAGGGCTTGGTTTCCTTTTTGGTCGCGTGCACAGACCATCATGAAGAAGTTCTAGTGGTCAGAGCCCGCAGGGCCACACTGTGTCCACAGTCAGGGGGAAGAGAGCAATGAATGACTGCACGGGTGACTGTCTCTGTTCCTATGCAAGCCAGGGCTCAAGCCCAGGGAATGAGGCTGCCTGCCTAGCTTCAGTGTGATTTTCCCCCTGCAACCTTGTCAGTACATTTCCTCAATCACCTTCCTCAGGATTGCAGATCCTGTCAGTCTGACGACTCTGGCCAGCACGCCCTCCCTGTGAGCCTTCCATTGTCACCTGGGAGACAGGATTCTAGCCCACTCCGAGCCTGTGAGGGTTACTGTTTGGGAGGTGGACTGTTTGCATATTCAGAATGAAGTATTTTGTGGCTATCTCTCAGCTCCAACATGGCATCCATTTGAATTTACAGATGCCACACACACAGCATAAAGGCCATTTGTCTGATCTTAAAATATTTATGCCTGAATCAGTTTCACGGTGTGAGATTTTCTACTCATGACATCAGAAAGTTTCACATTTGGGTTGGTTTTAGATTCCAGAGTCTTAATCTTTATGTGTATAAGTTAGACCATGAGGCGCTTTTCTATGTCTGGCCTAATTCACTTAACATACTTCACACTGTGGCAAACCACACAACTTCCTTTTAAAGACTGAGTAATAAACATACAAACACATTTACACCCAATACCCTTTTCTCCC
>NW_004949105.1:3037795-3066947 GCF_000317375.1 Microtus ochrogaster | reverse complement strand
GTATACCGGCTGTTATATAAAGAAAAGAAAGCGTGTGTAACTGTGGAATGGATTGAATTGCCTTATTTTATGTTCAGAACAGCACCAATGTTCAAGTCAGCAGAACCAGTCCCTTACTCTACAAACTGGGGCACCTTTTCACCTATGCATCTGCCAGTATTGCCAGACTAAAGTGGGCTTGGCTTCCTGCCTTCTTCACAGTGGTGGAGGATGCACTTCCATGACAAATTTCAGTATACCTTTTGTATATACCCATATCATTGCAATAATTTAGGAGCCTAAGGTAATGAATTTTAGCCGGGAGAAACTTTTCAATAACAGGACAGTTTCATTTCAATTTCTATGATATTCCTTCACGATCCTCGTCTCTGTTGAGTTTTCATTGTGCCTTTAGTTCCTGCAACTATTCCATCTATCAAATCTGTGCTCAAGGGACTGTTCACCATGTGCTTAAAATGTGCCTTCTGAATAAATAAATAGACACTTGGTCCAGTGTGCCTACAACAATAGCACTGTGCTGGAAGGAGAGCAGCTAATGTATTGTGCTTCTGAGTGTCACCTATGTCGGCGAGGCAGGACAGTAGAGAGACGATGCTCATGTCCCAGTTCTCAAGTGGATGACTGTGCAGGGGGCTGGCCCTGTTTGCACTGCAGGGAAGCCCTTGACAGAGGTCTGGGTCCTGGGTCGTCACCTATTTGTGCCATGGAAATGTCTGGAACAGGTTCTGGTCTTCAAAAACACAAATGCAGGAAGCAGGAAGAAAAGTCATGAAGAAACCTGGCCCTGGGTGGTAGCAGCATTTAGACCACAGAAAAGAAAGCTGCCAGGGTGGGTTCAAGGTGGACCCAGCATGGGTGAGGGAGCAGTGATCTCATTTCTTGGGCTCAGATGGGCTCCAGTTAGCCCAGCCTTGGCCAGGCACCAACTGACCCTCCAGCTGTATTGTCCGCTGCCCAGTCACTTAGGACGGAGTCAGGCTGTGGTGGTCTAGATTCTGCAGCTTGTTTCGAGTACCCATAACAGGGCAGGACATGGCTCACTTTAGTCACTAGTGGGCAGTGCCAACCCCAGAGTGACTGACTGACCGAATAGCATTAAAATATTGATTTCCTTGATCAAAAACATCATCAACAGAGTGAAGGGAGTCAAACACGTCAGACACAAGCTCAAATGTATTCTAAGAAAGCCTGTATCTGTAATGTAGGAAACATCCTACAAGCACTCTGAAGTCCCCACTGTTTGGGATGTCCTCACTACAATCTTTGACACCATCAGAACCACAGAAAGCTGGTGGGGAGGTGGTAGGCTGGCCCAGGAGGGCTTCTCCTCGCTGGCTGCTTGGAAGGAGCCCTGTGCTTCTAAAGAGCAATGTCTCCAGGGAAGCAGGTGATGTGAGATTTGCTGGGAAGTTTCCTGGGAGGCCTCTGAACAGTGCTCTGGGAGGGTTGGTGTAGATGGAAGAAGCAGCTTTCAGGTGATGCTATTTGATGAGGCTGTTCCTTTCACACCTGGGTCAGATATGAATCTGTCTGTCTGTCTGTTCTGTCACCTGGAAGAAGTGACGTCGGGATCTGGCTGCTAGACTGAGAACAGGTGAGGCAGGGGGTCGTCGGTGCCTGCAGAACCCTGTCATTTCTAAGAAGAGGATTATTTTATCTGTGAGGTAGACAACTTTAGGGTATTGATTTACAAAACCGTGAAAGAGAGTGGTGTTGGGAACAGAAAAGGAAAGACAGAGAAAGAGATAGGGAGAGAGGGGATAATAGGAGCTGGAGAGGAGGGGGCGAGCTTTGATAATGTATTATTTGTAAGCATTTGAAATGAAATCTGAACATATGATTTTAGCCTTAGACAAACGAGGAAAACAAACTTGAAAACGGTGGTTCTCAATCTCACAGGGGTCTCACATCAGATATCTTAAATTTATATTAAATTCATGACAGTAGCAAAATTACAATTGTGAAGTGGCAACAAAATAATTTTGTGGTTGGGGTCACCACAACACGAGGGACTGTATTAAGAGGTTGCAGCATTAGGAAGATTAGAACTCTAAGACGGGTGGGAATCTGCAGGCACTAGGGACGGTGGAACCCATGCTCCTGTGCAGCCTGGAGCATTATTGCTTACGGCAAGGGGTCTCATTAATTCTAACCTCTACTCTGGGGATCCAGTCACTTTTTGATATGCTTTGCTGTCTGGAAACTCTGGGAAGAGACTGTTTAGAAAACTACTATTTCTGAAAAAAAAAAAAAAAGTAAAAGCAAACAGGGCAAACATTGAAAGCCCCCAGCAAGTATGGAGGGCTGCTGACATTGACTCTCTCAGTAAATGAAATATGAAATTGAGATGATAAGGTCAACACAAGCAATGTGCTGTGGCCTCACTAGACACAGGTACCTAGTAGGTGTGGCGATGTAAATGTGCAGTCATGAAGAGGTGGGCACTGCTAGTGGGTGTGGCCATGCAAATATGCAGGCATGAAGAGGTGGGGCACTGCTAGTAGGTGTGGCCATGTAAACATGCAGGTGTGAAGGGGTGGAACTGCTAGTGAGTGTGGCCCTGTAAATAGATGTAAAACCAACAGGATTGAAAATGTTCAGAGAATCAACATTTTAAGAATGAAATTTTGAATTTTTGCGATTAGAAAATTGAAATATAAATTGTTTTAGAGTAATGCATAAGTTTTTAAAATTAAGTATACTAGTAATAATGCCTTTTATGGAATGAATCCAGACTTATGTGAGAATTAAGGAACACACACACACAAAGGTTAGTTTACTGCAAAACCACTGCACCAGATCATTTGTGGGAGAGCTGGGCCAAGTTAGCATATGATTTTCTCAGTCCGAAGTTCTGACACATAGACTCATTAATGTTATTACACTTGATTTTCCATTCGAAGATACAATGATTTCTTACAAATCAATGCTAAAAAGGAAACTAAAGCACAACAAACTTTATGCGTTTTTCTGGACCAGCTCTGCTAGGATTGCATCTTCTCAAATGCAGATGTGGAAAGCTAATCCCTAAGTGGGTTCTTAGCAGGTATGGTTGGTTCAAAAAGATGGGCTTCGTGGAAACAAACCAGAAAGCTATTTACAATAATGATGATAAGTGTTGCCAAAGATGGGGTGATGATGATGATGATGATGATGATGATGATGATGATGATGATGATTGTGGTGATGGTGTTCATAACTGTGGTGATGAGGATGATGATAATGGTGGTGGTGATGGTGGTCATAAAGGTGATGGTGCCTGTGGTGACGATGGTCATAACTGTGGTGATTGAGATGATGAGAATGGTGGTTATGATGGTCATGATGATGGTGACATTGATGGTGATGGTGGTGACGATTGTGGTGATGGGTGTCCTAATTGTGGTGATGAGATGATGATAATGGTGGTCGTGCTGATGGTAACAATATGGTGATGGTGGTGCTCATACTGGCAGCAATAATAAGCACTTTTATTGTGTACTGAACACTCAGTACCTGACCGTACATCAATCATGCAGGCAGATGAACCTGGTATTTACATTCTGAGGGAAGTGACTCTCTAGGCACCAAGAGGCTTGGTGCATTATTGGAGAACACTCATTAAGCTTCTGCTACAGCTAGGATTCCAAACAACTTCAGGACTTAGTACATGTATACAGTCTGTATAAAATAACACTTCTCACCCCAAATGCCTCAAGGAAGAAATAGCAACTCCCACATCAGACATGAAGCCTTTGCTCCCAAGTGTGGGCTCAGTGTCTATAAACTCGGGCAAGAGAGGACCATTCTAGCTATGTTCCAGTTGAGAGGAAGGTATGCAAACAGCTCTCTGGAAAAAAACCAAAGGGATGAAAAGCCAGCCTCCTTAGACGAAAACTGAAGCTTTAGATGGACTTGCATGCCATCTGCTTTTTCTAGCAATATTATCCCTTGCAAACAATTTTGGTGACAAATGATTTTTAGAAACACCATAAACAAGATTTGCAACTTAAATGTAGTAACTCTCAAAGGGGAGAAATCACATTTCCCCCTTTAAATTGGCACCAGCAAATTTAGAGTTTTATTCTAAAATGAAATGCCTTCTATCTCCCTAAGAGACAAGAGTCTTAATGTGCCCGCATCCTCAGGGATCTTTAGTTTTTACTTTGAGAAAACAAGGTCTCCTTGCAATCAGTTTCTAAGTGTTCACACACCCTGTGATGAATTCCACAGGCATTTTTACCTTTGGTTTGTAAAAGCTGTTCAGTTCACCCACGAAAGCAACGTTACTAGTGTAGTGCAGAATAAACTACACGCCCCACTCACCCCCAATACAGGCCACTGAAGCAAATCTGTGTGTGAGCCTGCTGGAGCAGGGGCCACAAAGGGTTCTGGCTTCTCTAGCCTTGGACATGACTTTACTATTCATAGAGTTAAGCCTTTCAGGTATATGAGCGTGTGGACAACAATATACCTCTTGTGATCTGGTTAGCTAGGATAATCATTTTTATGATACATGTACAAGTTTTGAGTAAGTAATACATTAGACACTGATAAATAGCCATCTTGTTTTCATTTACCTGAGCATGTATGACTTGTAACAAGCTCTCAGAGGTAGGGACCAGACTGGAATATGTTCCTTCATTTGCTGCAGTTGATGCTATGGCCCCTCAGCAGGCAAAGCCAGGAGCCTTGCTCTTGGTTTATAGCCGTCTGCAGCCCTGGTAAGCTGTAGCTACGCGCTCTGACTCTAGCTGTGTTTTGATGAGAGGATTAGTCCCTCCCATGCCTTTTAGCACCTCTTCAGAAACGGTAAGTTAACCAGTTATTTGTGCCATCACACTTTTCTCTGGGTGTGCAAAAAAAGCAGAGTGTGAAGTGTGGGGGAGGCAGCCCCTCTGCAAGGCTTTGCTAGTAGGGAGGGCTTCTTGGCAGGCTCCTTGCATTTCTCCAGTACAGGATCCTTCCTAATTTTGCTAAGTAAGTCTTGTGAGCCTTCTCTGTGTCCTACCAAACAGTAATTACTTTGAATCTCACTCTGAAGTCAGTCTCCTCCCTGTCTCCCCCAGGGCTTAGCCTGAGGCATTTTTTTTTAAAACCAGGAGCTATCTATTAAATGGTTATATATTTAAATATTAATACCAGTACTTTATATACAGTGTGTTCATGTTCAAAACTTCCTTTTGCATTAAAAAAAAAGTGATCCTGTCAGTAGATGGCGAGCTTGCTACATAGAAAGGCTGAGGCTCTTTCCTTGTTAAAAGCCTAATTTTTTGATAAAGATTATTTGAAACTTCTTTAAATTAAAACCATTCAGTTTACTGTAAACTGACATGCTGACTAACCTATTATCTATGTTGATGCCAAATGTCCTATCTTAAAGATGTTTGATTAAAGGGAAATAGAGTTGCCAGAACGAGGAAACTGTACACGTTTTGGGCCTTAATGATCAGCTGCTCCAAAGTGACAGATAAAAACATGCCAAAAAAAAAAAAATGAAGAAAAAGCAAAGCGAAAAACACCCCCCCCCAAAAAAAAACCCAAGTCAATCAAGAGCTACTTACCGTGACTGCCCATCTTGCTCAGAGCACTGTCTACTTTGTGTCTTTAATAAGGTGTCACTGAACATGGAAAGAAAAGCAACCTACAGACCTCACTCACTGGAAAGTGGGAAGAGGAAGTCCAGAGAAAAAAAGTAAATGAGTTAAATTCTTAATGAGAACTTAGAAGATCAAAAGAATCAGGAAGCAACCAGAAGATGCACAGCTCCGCTGATTATGAATGGAAGTGCCTTTTGGGGTGTGACTTCTCTGTTTGGTTTCGGGGTCTTGACAGTTTGGACACTTTTCGCCACTACTAAATTCTGTTAATCTCCTGTCAGTGTTTGTGGGTCTTTAACATTCACCTCTCATACCAAGGTTTGATTACCGATGAAACAGAGAGAAGTGTGGATATATAATAGAGCCAGCAAAGGTTTCTTCACTCTGCTGATTATGTTTGCTGCTGTGCATAAGCTTGTCAATTTCATGCAATATCCACCTGCCAGCTCTTCAGGTAACTTCCTGTGCTGTTGGAGTCCTCAGAAAGACCTTTCCTATGCCAATACTTTTGACGTGTTCCTCTGTGCTTTCTTCTAGTGGCTTCATAGTTTCAGGTGCCATATCAAAGCATTTGACCCACTTAGAATTGAGTCTGTGCAAGATAGGTAACAAGGATCTAGTTTTATTTCTCTTTGTGGGGCTATCCAGTTTCCTTCACCCATTTATTGAAAAGGACATCTTCTCTTTGATGTGTGGTTTTTTGCAGCTTTGTTAAGAAGTAAATGCTTTCTGCCGTGGGAATACATTTGGGTCCTCTGTCTATCCCATTGGTCTACCTGGATGGACTTTGCCCACCACCATGCAGTATTTGCCACTATGGCTCTGCAGTATAGTCTGAGATGGTAAATTACAATGTCTATAGCATTGTTCTTTCTGCTTAGGATTGTTTTGGTTGGTTGGGGTCTTTTTTACTTCCATATAAATTTAGGGTTTTTTGTTGTTGTTGTTTAGTTTTATTAGAGTGTAATTGGAATTTTGATGAGCACCACATTGAATTTCTAGGTTGCTTTTGGTAACACAACTATTTTCACAGTATGAACTGTCGATCCATGAGCATGGAAGTGTCTCCACTGTCTTCCATTTCTACCCTTAGTGTCTACAAGTTTCATTATAGATGTCTTTAGCCTCCTTGGTGGGATTTATTCTAAGTCATTTGAAGTTGTTGTAAATATGATTTTTACTGATTATTTTTAGAACTTCGCTATTGTTATATAGAAACGCTACTGGTTTCTTCATGTTGACTTGACTCTTTATAGTTTTATGAAAGTGTTTATCAGGTTTAAAGTTTTCTGGTGGATTTTTTAAAGTCTGCCATCTGCAAGTAGGGATAATTTGACTCCTTTCTCACTTTTTTATCCTTTGCATTTCTTTCTCTTGTCTCTGGCTAAGACTGAACACTCTAGTAAGTAAGAGCAGAGAGAAGGGGTGCCTTCACCTCACTCATGATTTGGGAGAAAATCTCAATTTTTCCATATTTAATATAGTGTTGGTTATATTTTTGTCATATATACCTTTTATATATTGCAGTATGTCCCTTCTATTCCTTGTTTCTTCAGATCTTATATCAAGAAAGGGGTTGACCTTTGCAAATTCCTGTTCTGTTTCTATTAAGATAATTAGGTTTTTTAACCTTAAAGTCTGTTTATTGGTTATATTGCATTTATTGATTTGTGTTTGGTGCACAACTCTCAATTGCCCCACCTCCATGTGGTGAGGTCAACTTGGTCATGGTGGAACATCATCTTATGCATGTACTCTTAAATTAGGGTTGTGAGTATTTGATGAGAAAAATTTATGCCTTTGTCTGTCAGGAAACTTTTCTAAAACACTCTCTCATTCCTCCCCGCCATGATGTCCTTGTTCTTTCTGCATTAGGGAAATATGGGACTCCTAAATTGAGTTTGCTATTGCTCCCTCCTTTTCTACTATGTCGAACAGTTTGAGATGTATTTGCCTTAGTGCTTCCTTAAAGATAGTCTGGCAGGCAGTCTATCCAACCTAAGATTTATTTCCTTTGGGGAGAATGTTTTTATTACTGCTTTGACCCCATTGCTTGGTATAGATTAATATCTCGTGGATCTAACTTAGGTAAGTCCATATATATCCAGGAATTTATTAATTTTGCCTATATTTTCTGATATTTCCTGACATAGCTTTTCAAAGTATTTCCTAATGACCCCTGGATTTTGTGATTTAATGACCTTTTGTAATTTGTTGTAATATCCCCCCAAATATTTCAGGTTCAGAAAGGCAAATAGAGTTTTTTCTCTCACACTTGGGAGTTGGATGTAAATTTTTATCTCTGTGCACCTGGCAGCGGGGACTAGACGGTCCGCAAGAGGAGAGAAAGAGATCTTGAAGGAAGGAAGATCAATAAGAGGGGAATGGGGTACAATTGACCTGGGAGCAGTAGGTGGATCTATTTCAAGCAAAGACGGGGACTGTCTTGATTATTTTTCTATCGCTGTGATAAAGCACCATGACCAAGGCAACTTAAAGGAGGAGTGTATTTGGGTCTTACAGTCCCAGAGGGATAAGAGCCGATCACAGCTGGGAGGCATGGCAGCAAGTGGCAGGCATGATGGCTAGAGCAGGAAGGTAAAAGCTCCTATCCTTTACCATAAACACTAAGCGGTAAGAGCGCACCAGAAATCTTTAGACTCTCAAAGCCCATCCCCAGTGACATACTTCCTGCAGCAAGTCTGCACCTCCTAAGCCTCCCCAAACGCTACCACCAGCTAGAGGCCAAGTATTCAAATGCTTAGGCTCATGGGATACATTTTCACTCAACCCACTATAGGGGCCATTACAGAGAAGAGAGGGGAACAGCAGTGAGAGAAGGCTGAATAAAAATGAAGTGTGTTAGCATGTGCAGGTGCATACACACACACACACACACACACACACACACACACACACACACACACACAGAACCATAATGAGGCCCATGACTTTGTATTCTATCTTCACAAATTAATTTAAAGAAGAAAAAAGATGGAATAATGTTTTGCAAGAAGAAAAATCTCTGCTAAAAGCAGACACTAGTTGGAAACTGTGAGATGTGAACACACTCCTTTTTGTGGGATAAGTATCTGCTAGTCTATTTTAGAACCCCCTCAAAACAAGGTGTCAGGAAGCCATAGGTATTTCCCTATCATCATAGCTTTGCCTTTAGGAATGCAGGCGTCACCCAGTGAGTGCTGGACCCAGCTCCGTGGATACAAGAGGGCTGGTGCTCTCTGTGCTATTATCTAGGTCTCCCCTCTGTGTACTGTGAGCCAGGGGTACTCATGCGGCTGCTTTGCTCACATCTGTGGAGCATGCACTGGGTGTGGGCACACGGCCTTTCTCATAATAAAAAGCCTCTTGGTCAACCTTTCAGTGAATGACTAAGAGAAAAGCACTATATTCTAGCCATCTCCCAAACCATGATAGCCCCACATCCATGCCTCTTTTTATTCTGTACTTTTGGCTTTGTTGTGTAGTTTTGAGTCAGAGTCTTTGTATATTCTCTAGTCTGGCTGAGAATGCTAGATCCATTTGCTCAGACTTCCCAACTCCAGGATTGTAACCATGATGACCTGCCACACCTGGGTTTTTTTCTGTCCCTTTTCCAAATAAAAATAAATAATGACTTGAAGTATGGATATATGGGAGCACACATGCATATGGTTTTCACTAATTTATCATATTTCATACTATGTAATTTATGATCATTTTCTGGCATAGATAATATTTACTGAGTTGAGTTCTTCTGTTCATATTTGTGGCCACAACTCATAGAGGTTAGACACATCAGGCTTCACTTCAATATCTCTGGACAGCAACCAGTGAGCAGTTTTGTAGTGGTTATAGGTGTCTGTAATTTGTGACATGTCTTGTTCCTAAATGCTTGTAAGTTTTTGAGACACCCTGCAAAGCTGGATACCCCCTCCCCCACAACACTTTCCCTTTCATCTTGAATGTGATGTTTCTAAAAACCATGAACACATTCAGGATGACATTTAAACTTTATCTAAATCCTTTTTCTTCTTTCCTAAAGAGAGACTTTTCAATAATGCTTGTCCTATCTGGTAAAAATCACATTCTTTTGAGATTGATTTCCAGAGAATATTCATTTAGATAATGTTGAGAGCTGACAGGGTTTCTCTGATTGTGGGTGACTGATTGTTCAAGGTTGCTCTCATGCATCGGAAAGCAACGCCAAGCAGTAAGTAGAGGAGCATGCGTTACAAAAGATGTCAAAGAACAGGCATTCTCAGGGAATTAAGAGCTCGTTCCAAACTCAGGCTAAACTCCTTTTCTCTATGTTTAGATTATGACACAGTTGGGCATAAGGACTCCGAGAAATCATTCAGCTCTTCCGAGAATGAGCGGTGGATGAAGGGTGAACTGAGCAGTGCAGGGAGTGTACCAACAAACTCCTTGCACTTTATAAAAACACTTATATTGTAATTGGCAGGAGCTTGATGAGGACAAAGGAAGTCAAAGAGTAATAACTCATTGTTCTAGTCTGCTTCTCTCTTACTGTGGTAGAACACTGACCAAAACCAACTGGGACATGAGAAGACTAATTTCAAATTATAACTCTTTAGAGTTTTATAATAGAGGAAAGCCAAGGCAGGAACTCCAGACAGGAACCTGGAGGCAGGAATTGAGGCAGAATCCATGGAAGAGTGCTACTCACTGGGTTTTTCCCCATTGCTTATTCTGTCTGCTTTTTAAAAATACAATCCAGGACCACCTGTCTATGAGTGTCAGCACCCACAGTGGGCTAGACCCCTCCCCATCAATGAGCAGTTAAGGAAATGCCTCTCAGCCTAATCTGAGGAGACAGTTCTTTAATTGAGGTCCCCTCTTTCTGGTTATGTTGGGTGGACAGCTGAAGAGAACTATGACACAGAGTTACCACGCTTTATTTGCTACGTGGCTTACTTTGTGCCTTGATCATACGACAAACTAGGGAAGACCCAATCTTGAATGTGTTGTAGGAACCAGGCAGAGTGCCGGAACTTAAAATGGGCGTTCACTCACATCCTCAAGATCACGTGACTTCAAGATACCTACCTCATCTGGCCTCTGTATTGTAAGAGTGTGAAATCCTGCTCATACCCAAGAATATTTGAAAATTGTTAAAATAGAGAATAAGTGTAAAGCCAAGTGTCATGGCACAAGCCTGTGAGTCTAGCACTCAGGAATCTGTGACAGGAACAATGAATGCCCTGAGTTTGGCCACCCTGAGACAGATAGACATCTTAAACCTAAAATAAACCAGCATTGAGACTTTATTTTAATCTCAAAAAAGAAAACCAAACAGCACCACAAACAAAAAATGCATGGATAAGTGTGTGAATTAGTGATACATGTTATATAGAATTTTAAAGGTTTATTTTGCTGGACTAGGCAATCATGACCTCTCCCCCCCCACACACACACACAACTGTGGCTGCTATTTCCTTAGCTAAGGACAGTGGACTTGATCAGGTTGTCTTCACTTTACTTCTTTCCTGATGGCATTTCTGCCCTCAGAGGTTCCACCCACTCCTACTGTTCAGTTCAAATGTCACTTCCTTGCCATGCTGGTGAGCAGGGAATGTAGGGTCTCTCCATGGTTCTTTCCTCTTGATGCAGCTCACATCATCTACCTTGGGATGCATCTTTCCTCTTGATGCAGCTCACATCATCTACCTTGGGATGCATACCCATTACTGTCCTGTTTGGGTCTTCCTAGACGCCCCTTTAGGAGGACAAAGATGTTTACTTTTGTGTCTGAAAGAATAAAAGGTAACTGTGAGTGTGTGGGGCGGGAGGAGTGACACAGATACCTGGCTTTAGGATGACATGGCCCTTCTCTCATCTTGTCCAGCACCATTGGGTCCTGTGAATACTGCTCTGGGGTTTGTTCCCCTTGACCTGTTAAAATCCTGGTACAGCCCCTGCTGCAGCATCTCGGGTATGCATGCTCTCAGCTCCAGGGAAGTTTAACTCTGCTCAGTATTTCCTCATCTTAAATTTTTTACTTATGTTAGCAATGTAGAGATATGTGTTGTGTTCAGTTGGAAATTTATGATTAGTATATAAAATGTTCCATTTTTTTGGAGAGGCCCTATAGTCTTTTAACATTTAAATAATAAGATCATCAACAACTATTTCTGAGTGCATACTGGAAACAGATATTTGCATACAACCTTGTTTAATTTACTTTACAGCATTTTGAGTTCCTATATAGTGATTTAATCTAACTTTACCGCTGAACAAATGGACTCACATGAATCAGACCTTCTGGCCTCAATTTCACCTTGCACTTGGGATGGGATCCCCTCACCAAATATTTTGGAACTTCTGTCTGCTGTCAAATCGTGGTCCATTATCAGAAACTTATTCTTATCAGGCACATGGAGATATGAGCTCCTGACCCTCGGTGACTGGTGACTGCAACTTGACTTGCGAGATGGGTGGGTAGGGGTGGGTGTCCAACCCAGAACACTGACTTTCCCTTCAATATTCATCCATTTGGAATGAAATGCAGGCAAGCCCATGGACAGCATCAGTTAAGGTGAAGATTTGCAGTGAAAAAAAATCAGATGTCTGAAATATATTTCCATCCTTAGATTTTCTTGTTGATAATTTAGAGCCTCATTTAATCCTGCCTTTTAAAAGTCATTTCATTTCTCATGCATGACGGAAGTAGGGAAGAAGCAAGCTTTGTTTGGCAAATGCTTTAATTTAAATATATAAAAATAGAAATATAGCATGTGTACTCATCTCTAATATGCATGATCTATAAATAGTGGGGAAAAATCTCTTGTTGCTATAGTAACTAGGAATTTCTTTGGGTGTATCTATTTTTGTGCTGTATGGAGGTGCAGAGGCAGCTTTCTAGTGGGTTTCCCTACTGTGCAGGTACTCTACCAAAGTGCTCACAACTCCCACCTTGATTCCTGCCGCTCAGAAGGGGTGGGCGTTAGACATGGCTTTGACATGTGTCATCGCTGAGCCAAGTACCTGGACTGTACCACTGTGGTGGCCATAAATAGCATAAAAGCTTCCTCTGAGGCTGTTAGGATGTCCTCAGACTCTAAAGACTCTTAGTGTCCACTGCCACACTGTTAGGACCTTTGAGAAGTGATTGGGGCTGGGGCTAAGAGTAAGGTTCCAAGATGGATAGTGGTGGCATACACCTTTAATTCCGGCACTCAGGTGGCAGAGGCAGGTGGATCTCTGTGAGTTGAGGCCAGTCTTGTCTACAGAGTGAGTTCCAGGACATCCAGGGCTACCCAGAGAAACCCTACCTCAAAAAACAAACAAACAAACAAACAAACAAAACAACAACAGCAACAGAATATTGCTCCAAGAGGACCGTGACTCTTGTGAGTTTCGTAGGCAACATTGCTACTCTCCCACTCTGTCTTCTCTCTTCCCGTTTCTTCTCTTTAACCCTTCCTTTCCGTTCCTCTCCTTTTCTTCCCTTTCCCTTCTGCCTCTTCTTCTCTCCCTCTCTCTCTGTCTCTCCTCACAAGGTGTCCCGTGGGTGTCCTAGGCATTGTGAGAAATGCACCTGTCTTTACTGAGTGGCTTGTTCTCCTGTGTTCTATCACAGTAGTACAACACAGAACCAGAGAAAGTGGCCTCTGCCCTGTGGCATTCAGGAACAGTGGAAACAAAAGGCCAATTGAGAAATGCTGAGGACTGATGTGGGAGTGTCACATATCAATTTGTTGATTTCATTGGTTAAGCAATAAAGAAACTGCTTGGCTGGCCCTCATAGGTTAAAACATAGGTGGGAGGAGTAAACAGAACAGAATGCTGGGAGGAAGAGGAAGTGAGCTCAGACTCGACAGCTCTGCTCTCTGGAGCAGAGATGAAATGCTCCCCTCTCCCGAAGATGTGATGAAGCTCCGACCCAGGATGGACGTAGGCTAGAATCTCCCTGGTAAGCCACCTCGTGGGCTACAGCAGATTATTAGAAATGGGCTAGTCCAGGTGAGAGAGTTAGCCTAGAAGAGGCTAGATAGAAATGGGCCAAGCAGTGTATTCAAAAATGAATACAGTTTGTGTGTTGTTATTTCGGGCATAAGCTAGCAGGTGGCCAGGGTGCTGGGGATGCAGCCCCGCCACTCCAATTACTGCAGAGGACAATTTTCCAGGAAGCCAAAAACTTGGAGAGTCTCCTGTGGTGTCCTTTCTGTTCTTTTTCAGTAGAATTCCTGACAAAGCTAACATGAGAAATGAAATGAATTTTACGTACTCATGTTCTAGCGTTTGTGGAGCCTTCTAGAATGCTCTGTTGAATTATGTCTTTCTTCTAATGGACACCAAAAGGCTCCTTATGCCAGGCCTGCAGTCAGCCCCCAAGATGACAACCAGATTAGCGCTACTGGGTGAGGGATTGTACCTGGTTCCTTTTCTCCTTGGATTTTCCTGCAGAGAACTCACTTGTTCCTCCTAGCAGTTTCAAAGCAAAACAGTCTCAGAGGCTTTGTACCTTAAAGGCCCCTGCTTGCAGCCAATGTGTTGATGTTGGAAGTGTGTGTCCTGCCACTGTTCTCAGTGGGAAGTGCTTACATGCAGCACTGCCCCCTGCTGTGCCTGTGTGCTGGAGGTGAGTTAGACAGAGAGGCCACTGTGGTTACATGCAACACTGCCCCCCTGCTGTGCCTGTGTGCTGGAGGTGTGTTGTCAAGGAGGGAGACAAATCGCAGGGATTGCTACAGTACAGTCATGAGTACAAAGTACAACCCCAATTCATTGGGCTAAGGAGCACCAGGGCAGGGTCCTCCTGATAGCACAGATTTACCAGATTTTCACCTTACAAAAATAATAACCGTGAAGGCTGGATTGTGCTGGCATATACCAGCTCCTGGGGTGAGGTGCTGTTAGCAACCTGTCACTGCTGGTGGCACCTGAGAGACCACCCTAGTGGCTCTGACCTGGAGCTGGAGTCAGGTTACAGCCACTGCTATTCCAGAAATGGCTCTTAGCCAGAATAGTGACAGTCCCTGCATGTTTAATCTCATAGACTCTTCTCCCTAGGTCTCTGCCAGGTCATCTGACCCAGGTGTGCAGTATCTGCTGGCCTCCTCTCTTCTTCCTCCATTAGCTTCTTCCTGGTAGCATTCATTACAAGGACAGCAGTCAGCAGAATCAAGAACCAGAGCAGTGACTTTTGCTATCTAAGTGAGAGATACAGTAACAAGGGAGCAGCTAAGAGTTGGGTCTGATCCAAGTTTCAGAGACTAATCCACAGAAGAGTCATAGGTGCTGTGGAACCCCCAGGAAGCTTAAAAGATAACATGTCCACCCAATCAGAACCGACAAGTTATTGTTGCAGTGTGGCGAGGCTTCCCTTAGACTCATGGGTAGATGGAAAAGATAGACAATTTCCCAGAGAAGCAAGGACACCAGAACATGCTCTAACTGTGGCCTGTCAGGCAAGGTGCTAGAGGACTATCAGAGCGTTTCTTTGAGCATTCCCGAGTCGTGAGTCAAGGCAATGAAATGGAAATCTGACTGTGTTGGCCAAGCCCAGGAATTCTGACTGGTTCTTCAGAGGACTGAAGACAGACTTTGGTTCCATGTGTGGCTGACTGTTGCTCCCTGGAGCATCATTTCCTCAGTCTGCTGACATCCTATTAGAGCTGCCCCCCCCACTCATCCCTATGCTGCCTCTCAGAGCTTAACATTGTTTGTTTCAGGCTTTGTGCCTTCCATTCTCTCATAGGCTGGTTCTTCCATCCCCAGGAATGGTTCTATCTTCCCAGGAAGACTTCCAGTCTTCACTCTGAAGGGGTTGCACCTTCCCTCACAATTGCAAGTTCACCCTGAAGGGGCTGTGCCTTCCCTCACACTCGCAATACAGAGGCTCCACACCCTTCATTTGGTACTGTGCTTCTCCTATACCCTCCTCCCACATTTTCCCCGTGTTTGTCTCAAGGAAATACATAGACCTGAGAGGATTCTTCTTTTTTTTTTTCACCTGCCTATCTGCATTAGGGATGCTCCCTGGGTTGGCTCTGCTTGAATGTCTAACAGACATTTTAAGTTTAATTTGTCCACAGTTAGAATCCAGATTGCCTAAGCCCTGACAATCAAAGCGTGTTCTCACAATCTCCTACCTAAGTGTTTCGCAGCTCTAAATCCCACTGGCCTTTCCTCTTCTGGGAAAAGATTAAGAGCTCTTCATAAACAAACAGGAAGAAATAGCCAAAAAATAAACAATGTATCTGTTCTTTTGTCTAGCAATAAAGGCACAGAAGTAAAATGAACTGTTCAGCTGAGTTTATCAACCACTTTTGCTATAAAATGAATGTTCTAGATCAGTGGTTCTTAACATTCCTAAGGCTGTGACCCTTTAATATAGTTCCTTATTTTGTGGTGACGCTCAATCATAAGATTATTTTCCTTGCTACTTCATAACTGTAATTTTGCTCCTGTTATGGACTGTCAGATAAATATCTATATTTTCTGATGGCCTTCGGTGACCTCTGAGAAGGGGTCATTTGACCCCCAAGGGAGTCGTGACTCACAGGTTAGGAAGCACTGCTCTAAAAGGTATTTCAGTGTGGCAGAAGGGGAATCTGGTGTCTGTGTTGCATGGAATACACTTAATCATACATTTAGGGATAAGCAGATGGTTCCACGGTCCATTCAGAAGTGGGGTTCCTAGGACCCACAGCTAAAATGTTGTGTTTAGTGAAGCTTGATTCTTTTACTTGCAAGTGTGTGCTGGTCTCTAAGGTGACCTCATCATGTTGCAGAAGGTACACTTTGAAAGGTACTTTTGATTCCTCTTATTCATCGGGAGGAGAACTTTTTTGTCTTTTTATTTGAAAAGGCAATATTCTTCACAGAATTAATTTCCTGGTCCTGATAAAAAAGCTCTCTTTCTAGCAACTTGAGCTAGCATCTCAATTTGAAGCCATTTAACCTTGCTGGGATTGGAGTTGGTAGGCAGCAGGAGAGTGAGCATCCTGGAAGGGCGAATGTGCAAAGAGGGAGCTGTGATTTCAGCACTGAGAAACACTACTGCTTCTGGCTTTTTGTTTTTGTTTATTCCTTATTTTTTGGTTGGATGTTATAACTATAATTAGAAGTGGTGAAATAGGAATCATGCCTGAGAAACTTAATTTCCAAAAGAATGAATGTTCTTGCAGAGAAAGACCAATAGTGCTGAGTTTTTTACTTTTCTATTTTTTAATTTCTTTGGTGAGTTTGTTTCTTCTGAGTAATGATCTTTTCCTTATGATTAATAAAGCCAAAAAGATCATTGTAACTATGCAAAGCAACTAAAGGATTTTTATAGAACATATTTATATGGATGATATTTTTATAAACATTTTTAAAGCTCTCAAGAAATAGAAAAAAACTAAGAATATTGCGACAGCAGAAGAGGAGAAAAAAGAGGGAGGGGTTGGAAGGGAGATGAAGAGCGGTTTGAAGTCAGATGGTAGAGGAAAGGGAGGAAGGGAGAGAAGAAGGGAGGAAAGGAGGGAGGGAGGTAGGTAGGGAGGGAGGGAGCACAAAGCCAGCTCCTTCCCTCTGTCTTATAGTGCGTGTACCATTATAACAAGGCTGTGGGGACTGATGTCTTCAGAGCTTGAGGCAAGGCTTCCCTGTGGTTCATGAACATGTTGAAATGTACCAGTGCCAACATTACTCAAGCATAAGCCAAAATGGAGCCACTAAAGCCATGCGTTTCTTGGGGACAGAAATTGATAAACTGACTAGAACTGCTCTGAGGACTGACTCTGTCAGGGCTTTTCATCTGCTTCCTGTGAAAGAAGGAAGCAGATGTAGTGTGTTTCTGTGTGTCACCTAAGGGAGGCAAAGCAGAGCAGGTGAAGGACAGTGTCTACCTCTAAGTGTCTATGTTGATTACTGTGTAAGGAGGCTGGCTGTATTTGCCCAGCAGGGAAGCCTCTGGCAGAGGTCTGGGTCCTGTGTGATCCCTCATCTGTCTCATAGAAATCCTCGTACAGCATCAGGCTCTTGAAAGCATGGATGCAGGGAGCAGGAAGAGATGTTCTGAAGAAACCTGGCTCTGGAGAGTAGCAACATTTAGGACACAGAAAGCGGAGACTGATGAGGTGGGTCCAAGAGGGACCCAGCGTACATGGAGGAATCAGGAAGAAGTCCAAGACAGTGAGACTGAAGGCAATCAATCTATCTGTAATGATTTGTTCTGTCCCTTTAAGAGACAAGCCCTGCCCACGCCCTCCCCTGTCTGCTGAGGCAGGCAGATCTTCCTTCCTGCTTGCAGCCTGAGTCTCTACCTTTGCTAAATAGTAGCTTCACAAGTAGCTAGGCAAGGTCTTTCTTCCACACAGTGTATGGTGGCATGCCAGTGGGATTGTCGCTTCAGGATGCTCCTGGATAGGTTCCTTCTGATGCAAGGAATCAATGCCTTTCTCTGGGTCCAGCTGTCTCACCCACCATACATGTGGAACTCGTTTCCAATTGCTATTCATATCCTAATTGTTCCTTTGAATCCTCCGCCAACTTATGAGTCTTTCAGGGTGTGGCAGTCTTCCCCATATGATGTCTTTGATCTTTGAGGTGGTGGCGCACGCCTTTAATCCCAGCATTCAGGAGGCAGAGGCAGGCGGATCAGGCAGGCGGATCTCTGTGAGATCGAGACCAGCCTGGTCTACAGAGCTAGTTCCAGGACAGGCTCCAAAGCCACAGAGAAACCCTGTCTCGAAAAAACAAAAAACCAACCAAACAAACAAACAAAAAACAACAAAATAAACTTTGTGACACATGGGTAGGAGTCAGATAAACGGAGATCAGAAAACTCATAGACTCAAGCAGTTGATAAGCTTACGTTCAGAATAAGACAACTAAATGTCGAAGTTGCCTTCATAATTAGATTCAGCTAATTTTCACTTATCGTCATGAAGTTATCTGTTTTAAATATACAGGGAGATTCACGCTTTCTTGTCTCCCTAATCCTCGGTGTGATTTAGACTTCAGATGACAGGCCTGATGGATGCTATTTAAAACGGACATCGAGGACTTAAGAAAAACTCATCTCAAGGTTTGTTTAAGAGCATGTGCAGATTAATGGGTACTTTAATCATGAGAACTCTTTTTTCATGGGGTACTTATTTTTATCAATTTGAGATAGTATGGAATATCTGGCTTTTCTGCAATTTCTGAATTGAAAACAGGTTTTCCTCTCACCCAACACATCCCTACAACAGTTTCCCCTCCCTCTGCTCCATCCAGCCTCCCATAGCACTTCCTCTCTACCCCAGGAACATTCCCCCTTTTCCTTTGTTTCCCTTCAGAAAAGAGCAGGCCTCCAACAGAGAACAACCAAACAGGATACAAAATGGCTTTTTAAACTGTTTCCCTTTAATCCATCTATTTTACATCTAACTTCAAATGCAAGTATTTGCTGAGAATGGCTTTTCTTGAGAGCAAAGAGGTCTGTGTCCAATGTCACCTGGGCCACACACCACCATGATTCGGAGCCAGCCTATTAGTGTCCTGTGCAAAGATCTGGTCAGCTGTAGCCTCTCCTCTTAGCTTTCTCTGGCTCCTCATTCTGCCTTCTGTGAGATTCTCTGACAGTCACAGCATGTCAGCATCAACCTTTTGCCCTTTTTGTTCCTTTGGGATGGTTTTTCAAGGAGATGAGAAAGGCATTGCCCTTATTTTTCTGGAGATCCTGGTGTGAACTGTGTGTTTTCAACACACAGATCACACCCTGGACTCTGGGAGAGGGGTACTGGAATTGTGTCCAAACATCCAGCCTCCTCCTCCATTTGCCAAACAACAGTCGGTCCATGCTGCTGGGATACCAGAATGCTGGGATGACTTCCAATAGAAGTTGGGGATCTCTGAAAACCTAGTGATGCCTGTACCTCAGTGTCTGCACCACACAGGGTTCAGAGGGAGATCTCATTTTGAATTCCGAGCACCTTGGCTCACTGCAGCTTTCCAATACCCAGAAAAGAAATGTCCTAGTGCAATCAGGAAAAATGTATGCCTGCTTGAATGTCTGCCTCTTTCAGACCACATGCCGTGTCTGAACAAGCACCCTGATTTCATGTAAATAAACGGTTTAATGGGCTTTATTTTACTTTGTATCATAAATAGAAAGAGATTTGGAAAGCAAAGGAAGACAGCGGGAGATGTGGGTTCCCTGAAAAACACAGTGTCAAGACCCCAGGAGGGCCTGCTCAGCCCTACAGAGAAAGGACAAATGAAATGGCAATGGCAAACTGGGGAAACGCTTGGATCGCTTGGGGGCAGGGGAAGAAAGTTGGAAATATGACAGCTTTATTAAAAAAAACTGTGGATAAATTACTGCATTCGTTTAAATTCATTTCAACTGGAAGCTAGAAATAGGCTGGAAAGATGCTTCCAGAGAATGCTCTGATCCCATTTGGCATTGACAGTGTCCTATAGACTACCTGATGCCCCATGACTTTTTGCCTGACTTTTGAGCCAATCACAGATCTATCAAGACAACCTCCTTCCTGAGTTGCTCTTTACTCTGCAGGAAGGTGAACTTTGTAGGCCGCTTGGTCCAGGAGCGATGCTGGAAACCTTGGAGATGCTGTGGGAGATGTCTGAAAATCTTGAGACATGGACTCGGGTGCTCAGGCTCCTTCATTATTTCCTCTGCCTTTTTACTCTAATTTCTCCAACACCCAGCACTTACTTACGATGACTATTCAGGGGAATCATATATCCTTGTCCCAAAAGTGGCTTCCTGTGTTTGCAACCTTTCTCTCCCCAGACTCCTCTCCATGTGCCCACACATACGGGGCCACATGAATAGTCAGGCTTACACAGTTATGCCCAAGAATGCTTACACATTTCCTGAAGCAGCTGATGGGATGCTAAAGCCACTGTGTCCTTTCTCATTAGAATTCTTCAGTATTCCCTAGGAATAAGGATATGATTTCCTACAATCACAAATAAAACGAACTATCCTGAAAGCTGTGAAGACATTCTAAAGAGACATTTGTATCCCTCCCTTTAAGGGCCATCCTCTTTAGACAAGGCACACAAAAGAATTGGAATTTTTCCCGCAGATTCATGCTAGGTCCTGCTTCAGGTGATACCACAGCTGAGACAGTGATGGGCGGAACAACATTTGGGCCAGAGCAGCTTAGCTATGCATACCCCTTGCTCTCTCTTTAAACCTAAACCTCAGGTCAGGACCTCCATGATCTAAAGCAGCAGTTGCCTAAGTGAAAAACACACAAATGTTTGCATAACGATTCCTAACAGGAGCAAAATTACAGTTATGAAGTAGCAAGGAAAATAATTTTATGGCTGGGGGTCACCAGAACATGAGGAACTGTATTGAAGGATCACAGCATTAAGAAGGTTGAGAACCACTGATTTCAAGAGTCCATAGGAATTCCGTACCAGGAAAAGGGGAGACCCTTCCTGCAGACCCAGGAGGAAGGTTTCTCCCTGGATGAGAGGTCCCATAGTTTTGATAACTTGTCAGGCCTCTTTCAGGACACACTCGAGTGAAAATAATAATTGCCAGTGATGGACGGGACTACTCAGTTCCACAGTCTCTTGACTTCTATTAAAGCTAAACCTTCCTTATGTCAGGACCCCAGAGACAGACCTGGCGGGGGCGGGGGTGAGGGGATCACTAGACTCTTGTCTGACCCTCTTCCCCTTGTGGCCATATTGAGTCTTTCTCTTCCTCTATCTGTCTCTGCAGTTGGTGGACTGAGTGTGTATGGGTGTTTGTGCCCAGCTTGTTGAGGCTGCCAGAGCTCAGGATTTGATCCCATGTCTCCCAGAACATCATGACCCCTGGAGCTTCCCTGGTTCTCTTGCTCAACTTATTGAAAGCTCATCTTCTTCTCTTACCCCCAGCTCTGGGTTACATCGACTGGAGGCCTCTGATTAATGTTAGTAGAAAAGTATATTTGTATGCAACCCTGAAGGCATGGCTATACGTGTGGTTACTGAGCTGTCATTGGTTCTAGGTTGTGTCAAATAGCAGCAGTGGGATGCCTGCATGGTGGTGATGTTGCTTCCTCATCTGTTTCTTATATGTCTATCATCGATCTATGATCTGTATATCATCTATCTTTCATCTATCTATCATCAACCTATCCATCTATCTATCTATCTATCTATCTATCTATCTATCTATCTATCTATCTATCTACCTATCTATCATCCATCTCAATCATCTATCTTGTATTTATTTTATATATATAATCTCTCTTGTATTATCTACTTACTATTAACCATCTACCTACCTATTATTTATCTATCATCTTTCTTTCAATCAATCTATCATATACCTATTTTATCATCCATTTTGCTTTCTCCCTATCATTTATCATTTACTTATCTTCAATTACTAGCTATTTGCCCTCTATCATCAACCATCTACCTATTTTTCAGTGTTACTCCTGTAAATACTGGTTGATTAGATTGTAAGTCCACCCTAATCCTGAGGGTTAAATCCTCATCATCTTCCATATTCTTCCATAGCATTCCAGTTCCCAGCAGAAATATATTTTAAAAAGTGAACAAATAATAAACCACCCACCTGATTGTCATAATACTCTTTACTGAGGATACTGGAGACAGTCTTGAACAAGCAACGCAAAACACTTGATTTTAGAATTATCCACCTGTATGGCCATGGTGAGCAAGACAACCAAAATCCTCAGCATAGCTGAGTTTGTTCACCTCAGAGCCCACATTCCTGGATTGCTGCTTCAAAATTCTGGAAGATTCCACTACTATTAGATTTTCTTTCCAATGGACTTTTCTTTTAACGTCTTATAGATGAATTCTGTTAATACATTTTTCTCAGTTTTGAACTTGAGTGCTTAACTTACAGGGTTTGGGGTGTCACGTGTAGCATAGTTGTTGATAATGTGATTGGCACATATTTCCTCCTATATATATAAACTTTATACATACACACACATTCTTTGACTGGTTCACTCAAAATATTTTGAGAATATTTTGAGATGAGTTATGTTTCATATTTTCCTTTCATGTCTTTGGGCACTCACACTTCTCTTTGGCTTAGGTTTTGGTTTTTCTGTAGATTTATTGTTGTAAATTTACTTATAAGAATATTATTTATTTGGGGTCCGTTTGTCTACAAGCTTGTTTCTGGTAATGTTTAGCTGGGGACAGGTATCACACATTCCCAGGTTCTTCATACTAACCAGCCATCCCACTGTCACGTCACACCTGCCTAACACAGGTAAATCCCCATACTCGTTGTAGACACAGACTTTTCTTAGAGTTTGGTCTAGTTGTTGCTTTTCCCCCTAGTGAGCCTGGGATGGATCATGAACTTGAAGTCAGTTGATCCATTGTACTATTGAGTGATGTTCCTCGGGGTGGGTGGTGCAAGCTGCAGTATTTCTTCTTATGAAAACTAAAGAACAGTTCATCAAAGAGGCTCATTTTGAACATTAAAATGAGTGAAGAAAAATAGAACAGTCCCAAGTCAGCCACGGGCTCTATCAGAGAAAGCAGATGTAATTAAAGTCAAATTTAAAGATGATTGATCCTAAGTTGCAATTTTTTGCTATTTTCCTCTGGTATTTAAAGAGACCTAAAGCTTATTATAGTTTTGTTTCATTAAATGATTCAACAGTCTTGGTTTTAGCTATATGTTATTTTTCTGAATAGATAATTACATGAGGTTGATTGTTTTAGCTCTGAATTTTCTTCATTACCACGTGGACATTTTTCTCCTGTTTTTAGTTGAATGAAGAATTGTCACAAAGAAAGTATTCTTTCTGTCTTTATCAGCAGCCTTTCCACTGAGATTATAACTCTAATAACTCAATTGAAATTCATATTCAATTATTTAAATGGTTCTTATTCTCTTATGCCTAACTCTCTGCTTATAATAGCCTTCTTTTCCTATAGATTTTAAATAATTATAGGGTTTTTTTTTCAGCATCTGAGGGCCTTTAGGATTTCTGCTAATCTTATACCCAGGGCCCTTTCAAATACACATTTATAACACTCCTTGTCCATCTGGCACCAGTTGGTTTGAGAGACTCGAGAACACACAAGAAATCTGCCTTTGTCTTTGCAGAAGTCTTGATAGTTCATGTTCATGGCTCTTCAGACCCTGTGCAGTGTGTTCTGTACCCACCATGCTGGCAAGCAGGGGGCAGGGGAAATGAATTCCTAGAGAGTGGCTTCACTCTGATGGAAGCAAGTTGAGAGAGAATCGTCCAGGCCTCTTTCCTCCTGGTCATTTTCCTCGGGCCTTCTTCTGTAGGATGCACTGTCCCATCGTGGGACTTACGTCAGTTTTAAGTTCTCTACCTTGAGTTATCCTATTGTGTCATCAAACACCAAGATGAGCTTTTGTTCCAGGACTGGGCACAGCTTGGATCTAAGCCTGACTTCATACCAACTTGCCTTTCAAGGATGTGATCGGGGGAACTGAGCAGTGCTTGGTGGAGACTGTGTGGTGGTAGTGGGAGGTTCTCTTTATTCTTCTCTCCTTTTGTCATCTGCTTTCAAACCAAGTTAACTTTGACCATGATTGTGTTAAAAACTAAACTGGTGAAGGTGATGAGCAGTCACATAATTTGACTGCTTTTACCTCAATTGAACGACATTTTTTCCTTTCCCGACTTTCTCACGTTCTTATCCGTGTCCTCAACTGATATCCTTGCTTCCTTGGTCTGCTTATTGATATTATTGTCTTTGAGTTCATCATTCATTTTTATAAACAGATTTTTAGATCCTTTGGCATTTTAACCATTCCAGTATTGTGGCATTTGGCAATGGAAGGCTTGGGATGTGTGTTGTCCTCCTTGTTGTGTTGGTTGTTTCTGTGTTGTGATTGGTGCATCTGTTGCTATGGACACATCTTCCAGTTTCATGTCATGAACTCCTTAGTGAGAAGCTCTTGTTTAAGAGCACAATCTCTAGTATCATTCAGAGAGGATAACACAAATCCCTGTGCTACAATACCACCCAAGCAAGGAAGATTTTGAAATATACATTATACCACCAATGAGCATAGAACTAAAAGTAAATGGGATAAATAATTCAGTCTTTAAAAAAATTGTTTCCATTTCAAGAGAATGCCCAGCTGCAATTCCCTAAGGTTTGTAGAGTGATGGCTAGCCAACCACAGGGAGGAGTCTTTGTCTCACCAGGTGCCCAGAGTGGACTTGAAGCTTTGCTGGAGCTATGGGTTGTCTGGTTGAGGACTTCTGGACTGTTCTCACTCTACCTTCCTGAAGACCTTTAGAAATGGGATTCCCACCCTCCAAAAAGCAGCCTACAGTTCACAATCCCAGAGAACCTAGACCATAAAGTTGACCCTAAGAGAGACATACATGGATCTTATCTACATGGGAAGTAGAAAAAGACAAGATCTCCTGAGTAAATTGGGAGCCATGGGAGAGGGTAGGAAGGAAGGGGAAAGGAAGGGAGGGGAGCAGGAAAAAATATATAGCTCAATAAAAACAATTTAAAAACAGAAGAAAAGAAATGGAACTTCCACTTTGCCTGACCTCTGGAAAGCCAGCCCAGAGCTACAATCCCGTGTTCCTTGCTCCGTCCTGTTGGGTCGCCATGTTTGCTTTCTCCCTTTCAGTTGTCCCGTCACCCCCTTTGCTATTTGGGATGCATTCACAAGCCTCCTCCTTTTGGGATGTAGTCTGCCCTTCCTTATTTTGAAACTTCTTACTTTGCATTAGGAAGAAGCTGCTTTGACTCCACCATCTTAGGCCAGAAGTCCCTGCGCTAAGTCCTGCTTCCCTTTCCCCTTTCATATAATTTCTTCAGGCACAGCGTCCACAGATTTTGATGTTGTACATTGCTCAAACCACTAAACAGTTGTAAGTCTCCCAGCAAAGCTTTGATGACTATTTCTCTCAGGAAGACAAGTCTAATCCAACCACTATTAGCCTGTATATACTATGTGTTATTTTCTCTCAGGAAGACAAGTCTAATCAAAGCACTATAAGCCTGTATATACTGTGTATTATTTTCACTATAAGCCTGTATATACTATGTATTATTTTCACTATAAGCCTGTATATATTATGTATTATTTTCTTGTATGTGCGCTCATCCTGTTTTCCCAAAAATTACTTTTTAAAGTCCTACAAGACACTGATGTTAATATAAATTGAATCACTGGATGTAAATTGAATTTTCTTCTGTCTACTAGAGGAGGTGTACATTGGAAGCATGATGATAAATTATTTATTCCTTCTTCGAGGAGTCCAAAATAAAAATGTATTCTCTATCAGTCTGGCAAAATTGGAATGTCAAATTTTCACTTATAACTGTGGCTACTGACTGAATAATTTTGTAAAAAATGCATTAATTTTAACATTTAATATTCTTAAGTGCATGTAAAAATCCTGTTTGGGGTGAGAACTTTGTTGATAACTTAGAGTGATTGAAAAGATTTGCTATTTCAGATTTTTCCATGCTCCATGTATAAATAATAACTAATCATTTCTTTATTTTACATGTTAATTTTTTCATACAGATTTAAATAAATGCACCAAACTCTAATGAGAAGTTTACTTGTTTATTGATTGTCATAAAATACCCTTATTTATTTGCTCCAGTAGTAATTTGTAGGTTAAAATAAAAAATACATGATAGTATCCATGGCCTTTTAGAATTTTTATGCAATGGGACAGATGGAGGTGTTTACAATGGATTTCCAGCTTTCCTGCCCTCAGTAGCACCTCCAATGCCCTGGGGAGAGTCCAGACCAGCCCACAGGAGGTGTAGGGGAAGAGTAAGGCTGCCTCAAGAAGCCCAAGAGCATCTGAGCTACAGGGACCACAGCCATATAAGTGGCCTGCACTGACCAGCAGAGTCTGTGTGCTAAGGCTGACCCTAGCACGGTGAAAAAACATGAACGTGGTTTATTGTGAGGAACTAGATGGAACATGAAAACATTTTTATTTTTAATCTGCTGAACAGCAGGCAGAGCTATGGGTACTTTTTAGACGCAGAATTACAATTGTCATTTTCCCTCTAATAGCTCTCAGAATTTCATTAAAACCCAGGATCTGGGAGGTGAGGACGTTTCCTCGAAGTGAGACAAATGCTCGGTGTTGCTTGTGGGGTTTGAAATATTGAGCGTTGACTGCGAGAGATAAATGCTGGAGAACAGGCATGAATGCACCCTAACGTGTAAGTGAGAAAAATCACATTTTTTAAACTAAATTGTTCTAAATTAAGACGAATATAAGTTGTGAAAATCTTCATCAAAGTTGTAAAAGTCATTGCTCTGAAAGTGAAAAAAAAAAAAGCATTTAACGAGAGCCACCTGTTCCTTGAGCTGTGCTTTTCCAGCCTCTAGACAAGGGGTGAAAGCTCTGCTGAACTCTTCTCCCGTCTAAATAGTTGCTGCAGTTTATGAGCCAAGCTCAGGAAGTGCAATGTCCCTTGGTGATAGTCCTTAAGAACATGCTTGTAGGTTTCTTTCAGAGCGTAGTCCCGTGGAAACTCGATCTCTCTCTATTTCACCCCAGTCTGCTTTCATGTTCTTAGACATTTGTGACGAACGGTGACTCGGTCTTCACCTATCCAAGAGACTTTTTGGGTTATGCGTGAGTCCATCTTACAGCCTAAGCACCATCCACCATCCAGTACCTGCTCAGCAAGGTTTGGTTGGAATCAGAGACACAAACCTCCCCTGAGGAGGATGCTTCTCACTCTTTCTTCTGGGATCTCATCCTTCTGTATCTATTCTGCTAATGCCAAGAGCTGGGGTGCCCTCTCTCCCTAAGGCTGAGTCCTTTCTCAGATCATTTCCAGCATGGACTTATACCTCTGTAACCTGTTCTTTCTCTTCCTCTTCAAGGGTCCCTGTTGCAGTGTTGTATGACCCAAAGCCTCCTGCCCTCTGCTTTCTAGGTCTGTCTCCTGCTTTCTGAGCAGCCTGTGGATGCTCCATCACCGTTTATATCCAGCAGGTTAACAGCTGCCTTAGTCTCTAGGTGTTTGGGGTGTCTATGCCACACGTTTGGTTTCTGTCTTCCCCCGAGAAAGCACCCTTCATCTCAGACCTTTGATTTTCTCTGCTGGTTCCTGGTTGCACAGAGATTTGCACTGCTCTGTGTCTAGAAGCACAGTGTTGACTGCCCATCTGAAATTCTGGTATTTCCAAGCACCACCTGCATTTTGTAATCCTGACTCAGATTTGCTTTAAATTTTTGGATAAAAGATTTTCACGTTGAGGAAGGTGGAGCGGCAGTGAACTATAATGATGCTACTGTGAGCTAGCTGACATGAAGTCCCACTGAAATGGCTTAAACAGTCAAGTTACTGAAGGGGGTTCCCCCATGTGGACCACTGCAGTCACAGTGCACACCACACTGTCATGGCTCAGTGTAGGGATGAGAACTGATTACAAAGGACATTTATTAAGAAGATATTTTTCTCAGGAGACAAGAACACAGAAAATTAAACCCATAGTTGATTTCAAATGATTTTATTTAAAAATATTTCCTAGGACTTGATGTACACAGTCTCGTTTTAGTAACCACAGTTACTAAAAACATTTTTCAATCTAGTGTCCCTGTTACAAAGAGCTGCACAAATAATAAAGATGATGTCCAACTGATGATGCTACTGTGACTTAATTAGCATGATGTAAGCTAATGAGGAAAAAGGCAGAATAATGGGGATGAAGCTGCCTATCAAAATCCTACCACACAAAATTCTGTGAAATTATATTAAGTAATGAAGATAAGTGCTAATATTAAAAAAAATCACTTGCTCACTTAGAATCTTAAGATAAAATATACTGTTTATCCCAGATAGTGACCATGGGGATTCTACTTAAAATTTTATATATTATTAGTGTGTGTATTTGGGTGCATGTGTTTATAATGTGGAGCGTACCCACAAGGGGTGTGTGTGTGTGTGTGTTTACTGTGTATGCATGCATACATGTACGTGTGCATGTAGGTCAGGGGGGAACTTTGTGGAATCAATCCTCCTTCCATCTTCACGTGGGGTCTGTGGATGGAACTCACATCATCAAGTTTGCATGATGAGGGCTTTTACCTGTTGAATCATCTTGCTGGCCCAGATCACACAAATTCCCAAACACTAAATTTTGCTTGGGCTGGTTCTTCAATTTGAACCTTATAGATAAAGCTCAAAGATGAGAACTGACTTCCCATGCATGGCCAGGGTATGGGGAGCATTCTTAGAAAAATGGTCTCTAGGTGCCAGTCCATACCTGCTCCCTTATTCTGACAGATGGCAGAAGTGAGTCCTTGTGTATAACTGCATCTTCTGAGCCAAGCCTGCCTGACATGGACAGGATAAACACTATCAGATGACAAGCTTTGAGATCTCATTTATCTGGTAGGGGACATTGAGTGAATCCAGCAAGAAAGGACGGTGTGGACATGACAACTGAGCAGTTTCTTGAGGCTTTTGTAAGTGGGTGGTGGGAAGTAGGCTAATACTCTCGAGAGCTCAATCTCCTGTCATGTACCAAGTCGTATTAAAACCAAGTTCATGCTAATGAGAAATATTTTACACTTGTTAATTAAAGTTTAAATATGCACACATGCCCCAAACCCATGAGTACATAC
>NW_004949105.1:3004918-3037695 GCF_000317375.1 Microtus ochrogaster | reverse complement strand
GTGTCCTAAGCCCCAAACCCATGAGTACATACTGTGTCCTAAGCCCCAAACCCATGAGTACATACTGTGTCCTAAGCCTGAGGTCTGCCCCAAACCCATGAGTGCATACTGTGTCCTAAGCCCGAGGTCTACCCACTATCATGCCTGTTCTCTTTGCCCTTTTTAAAAACAAGAAGTCCTCAAAATTAAGGAAAATGTGGATCAACTTAAACAAAGCTTCCAACCCAGGCAGATCTGTATCAAACATGGAGCTTCTCCGTGGCTGAACTGTGGGCTCTTGCCATGCTGCCCAGTTGTAACACTCCCAAGACCACCATTCACGCTGTGATGTGAAAGGAAAACCAGAGAGCCCGGGGAGCCACAGACTGCTAGACCTTGGGCCGGGGGGGGGGGTCCTCTGCCAAGAGGCCATTTTCAACCCATTGCAGAGACTGTTAAAAGCAAAGACTCCTCAGTTCTTACTCTTTCCATTAGGAGACTCGAGATTGACAGCCGGGCTGTTGGAGGGACCAGACACCAGTTAATGTACAATACTGGGACAGAAGCTGGTTCTGAAGACAGAACTTGTGGGATTTAGAGCCACACAGGTCGTCAGCCCCACTGTGTACTTCCCTCTAGGGGTTCACAGCCCAACTATAATTCCAGGACACAAACTTGTCTTTAAATGTCACTAATAACCGTACCTGTGAACCTTGAATGATGGCTTTAAATGTCACACCAAAATGGAGGCAGAGTGCAAGGTCAAAGACACACAGGCAGGAAAAAGATTTACCTTAATCCAAAGGGAAAAATTGTCAAGGTTTTACACTTTTTAAAAATAGAGCCACACTGGAACACTTGGGCAACAGAAAGTGATGGCACCATCAGAGGGGGCAGCAGGGTGGCAAAGAAGGAACGTTTTCATGACCATAAGACATGCCGTAGATTAACTGTGCACTATTGAATGTTTTCTTGGAATTCTCAGTGGATGTTCTTTTTCTCTTTTAAAAACAAAACAAAACAAAGAACCATGGTGTCCAATTTGCGTTGGCTGTCTGCTCGTGATCGTGGGGCCTGTTCTGGAGTGTGACCAATAAACCCAGCATCACTACATTGAGGAGATCTAAATTTTTTTCTCCCAACATTTATAAATTACAAACACCTTCTTGATTAGGACCGGGACTATGTGCCCACCTGTCCCCTCCATGATGGGATTTTCGTCTGGCTTGAGCTCGTGCAGATCTGTCATGTTATCTGAGTTAACATTGCTTTCTGTATATGGAAAAACTGTTCCCTCAAAGCCATTTACTACCCCTGGCTCTGATAATCTTTCTGCTTCCCCTTCTCCATAAATCTTTTATTTAGGGCTGAGGATGTCAAAGTTTATTGTTTTCTGTACATTATATGGTTGCTGGTCTCCGTGTTAAATACTATCTACTATGGGAAGGAGCTTTTGTGGTGAGTGCTGAGCAATGTACTTACCTAAGACTATAGCAATGGGTCATTAGGAATCATTTTTTTTCCTGTGTTCATTTAGTAGACTAAAAGTAGTGGCTTTCCCTAGGGCCCTTGACCTAGCTAGTCCCAAGTTCTTAGCTTCCTTCACAGTGTCAGGTATGGGTTTCATCTGCTGGATCAGGCTTAAATCCAATAAAATAAAAAAGAGCGTTTACTTGCTCCCATAACATTTGTATCGCTTCTGAACCATGGGCAGATCATCCCTGCAGTTCCCTGTGTCTTACAGAAGAAGAAAGCACCTCAGAGCTCCACAGAGCCCTTTACAGAGGCTGATTATCAAACTACAGCGCAGATTGGATCATACATATCTCTCCAATGATCTGCTGCTTGGGCCTAGGGAGCACTACCTCCCCAGTAGGAAGCATCTGCCCCGAGTGCCTTAACAATGTTCAACAGAACAAACTGGAGGAGACTTTAGGAAATAGATGCCAAGGTGAGAGAATGGAGAGAGTTTACCCAGAGCTGCAGGGTTGTAAAGTGGGCTGTTCTCAGGGAAAGAATCCCAATGATAAAGGTTAGGCTATGCTGCATTTATTTGTGTGTGTGTGTGTGTGTGTGTACGTGTGCACACATGCATGTACACATGCCATGGTGTGTGCATGAAGATCAGAGCAGAGGACAACTTTTGAGATTTTGTCCTGTCCTTCCCCTGTGTGAATTACAGATCATCATGTGGTAAGTGCCTTTACCCACTGAGCCATCTTTATGGCCCACCTTGTCTATGTTTGGAAAAGAAGGCACATTCTCATAAAAAGACAGGAACAAACAATAATTCACAGAGACAGCATGTCATAGCATAAGACAAAATATAATATAAAATGAGTAGGTTTGATATTTAGAGAAGTACTCTTGCCAAACAATAAGGAACATTTGTTCTGAACAATGGCTCATTCTGTGAATTGGAAAGTTAATGTTAGTTACACAAACATACATACACATAGATACATGAACATACAGAGACGTGCACAGGAGCATACCCCCCAGAAACACATGAACACATATACATAGATATGCAGGCACATGCTAACACACATAGAGTCACATACACGATCACAGACACACAAAAACATTTGTGGACCCTGACACATGGGCACACACAGACAAATACATGCTTACACACAGAAGCACATGGACCCATGAGACACAGATTAATACCCACCCAGATACATAGATATACACTTAGGCACATACATGCGCAGAGGCACACAAACACATAGACACTAATACCCATATAAATACATAGCTGCACATAGGCATACACACTAGCAGAGCCAAGGATGTGGGGGAAGTCACTGGAACTGTTTGCATACCCTGGTATGTGGTCCTCTCTGCTCTATTCTGGTGAGTCTTCTGGATTTGCATTTTCTTTGCACTGTTAACATTATTAGGGTCTTAGTTTCCATTCTGATCTGTAGTTTTGTCCACTCAAAAGATGAGCTGTGGGCATCCGCTCTTTCTGGAGGTTGTTTAGGAGAGCGTGGTGGATAACTGCAGTTCTGCAGCACGCAGGGTGTGCAATGCGGAGTTAGGTGGCTGTGCTCCCTTGCTTTGTGTCCTGCTTTCTTTGTCCCACTTTCTCAGTTTATCTGTTTCCTTTGCAACTTAGAATCCACAGGGCTGAACCCTTCTGTGTGGAAAAGCGTGCTAGTGCATACAGAAGGCATGCCGAGATGCTGCGTAGGGGAGGCTATACCTCTCGTTCATTGCTTCAAAAAGCAGGTTTGTTAGCTCTGACCTAGGCTAGACTCTTTAGGTCAAGGCCAGAACATGTTGGGAACATGTAGCACCCCATGACCTCTAGAAACTCACTATCGGGATGAGAAAAAAAAAAACAGTGTTGCCCTCACTTTAAGTATTTATCTACTGAAAAGAGAGAGAGAGAGAGAGAGACAGAGAGAGACAGAGAGAGACACAGAGAGACACAGAGAGACACAGAGAGAGAGAGACATTTTACTCAGTAGCAATTTATTCAGGGCAACCTGCTCAGGTTGAGTCCACAGAATAAATAATTCCCACCCAGGAGTCTTGCAGAGACACCCTTGGTGCTCCTAGGAGTAGCTTGTTTTTACAGTGTATGCAAATAGAAGAGCTTCTTACTGGCTTCTCTGCATTTGCCAAGAGACTTCCCCCCCCTTTCCAATAGTGCAACATTAATCAAAACGCCTCCCCAGCTCAGACGACATGTGACAAGGTTGTTTTCATTTTTCCATCGCTCATTTCCAAATTCCTCTCACACCTGAAGACAGAACATTCATTTCTCGTAACTCTGGCAAGATGGAGGGGATGAGATTGGAATGCGTTCCTGCTGCCACTTTGCCATTTTGAGGTATTTTCCTAGATCATCTCAATGCGAGCATGATTAGCCGGTATACAGCTCTCCACATAACTGTAAAGCTTCACCGAATCCTTGTGAAGTTAACCAGACGTCTAAAACATATTCAAAATAATAATACACTTTGCTTTAAAAGCAGGCATGTCAGTTACAAATAAGATAGGCTAGGGAAAGAAAATCACATTTAAACTGCTCATCAAATCAGGGAGAGAAAGGACCAAGATTTAAGAGACCGTTTGGGAACTGTGAACCCCATAGGGAGAGCAGCAGCAGGGACTGAGCTGGGGACATGGGGCCCTGCTGTGACATCCTGACCACCTTAATCTCACTATGTGGAAAAAGGGGGTACAGAGTGGGGGCTGCAGAGCCTCACCTGCCGTTGAGGTCAGGGGGTCACTACACAGGCATTGTCTCTGATACCATGGCACTTGTATGGTATATTATTAGAGAGCGTTCTCCCACAGAGATCTTAGAAAGGTGGATGACAACATCAGTATCTATATCTCAGCTCATGAATCTGGTGAACTAGTCAAAGTGCAAGAGTTTCATATCCTTTGGGTGGAAGTGAGGGTCTTAGGAAATGAAGCCTCGAGGAAGCCATTCAGTGAATGGGCAGAGGGAAGGTTATTCAGGGAGGAGTCATTGAGGAAAGCTAGTTGAGAAGGGAATGAGCCAGCTGTCTCCTGTGCTATATGAAGAGTCCCTGTGTGGGGGCACAGAGCACTGCACCTCATCAACTGCTCAGAGCTGATCAGTGGACAGGGATTTTTCTGTCTGTTTCTTTGGCTTCCCCATCTTGAAAACTCAAAATCCAGTCCAAGGAACACTAGCACCCTATGCTGTACCACTTTTCCATTGACGATATGGGCAAATGTCTATTCCCCATATCGAGGGCATCAACAGCAGTCCAAAGAAATAAATTACCCAAGTCTAGCTCAGAAAGGCAGAGAGTTTATTGGGGTTTCTTACATGAGAATGGCTTGCAAGGACATGGGTAACTTAGAGGCACCTGCATCACTGAAACCACCCCAGGGACCTTTTAAGCCAGATAACTTTCTGAGTTTCCTGAGCCTTTAAATTTTCATTATCTTCATTGATCTGATGAGAATACCTTCCCTCCAAAATAGAATGTTTCAATTTGGAGCAGACAGCTGCACAATATTCTGGCCTTTCTGGGCAGCGTTGTCAGTCTCCTGAAGCTCACACTTCAAGGACAGGTGTGACATCTAGAAGGCAATGTGAGTCTGAGTTTAGGCATCTTGTCCCAGGTTTCCCGGGCCTTGCATAACTGGTCTTGGTCAGCAGAACTAAAGGTACGCCATTGCCGGACTTTTGAGAGTTGGCGGGATTCTTATCCAGAGTGCAGCAAAGAGCTGAGGGGTTCCAGGAGAGAAGCCTGGGCTGAGCTTGGTCTATGATAACTTGGTGGATGTTGGTTGAAAGGGACCGACACAAAAGTACCCTTCAGATGAGTTTGCTTAGGAGAGAGAGCATGACTGCGGACAGCCATGGTCCGGCTTGAGGAGGGAAAGGTGAGGAGGAATGGGGCACCATACCAGAGTCACAAGAGAGGTCTTGGCGGGGGAGACTTAAGTCCTCCAGAGGGGCTTCATTAGAGAAAGCTGTTATGTAGAGCAAGACTGAGGTCCTGAAAGGCAAGAGCCCTCAATCACAGAGGGCAGATGGGGGTTGGGACTCTTGCTGGCTCTCTGATGTGTGTAGGGGGGATTGAGGCAGGGTAAACTCTGCACCACCTGATCTAACCTGTCTTCTGTAGGCGGCAGAAGTCACAGGTAGGAAGAAACTTGGAAGAAGTCAAGTTGGAATTCAAGATTGCCCTTGATCTAGAGGGTCAGAGGGTGTTGTGCCTGATTATAGCTTCAGGTAGGAGGGAAAGGAATGATATTTTTGTAAATATGTCAGGTCCCAGTGCATTTATCGGCTCTGTCCAGGCAGAGTGGCTGACCTATGCATGTCTTACCTGGTGTAATTATATGGTTTGGTGTAGTTAGAATATGTTTCTAAAATTGGTGTGAGGCTAAACCTTAAAACCAGGATCTAAGCTTTCAAGATATGTGATATGGGCCTGCCAATTTCAGCCCAGCAAAACGAAAAAGATCGGGGAGATCTTATTAGGCATAGTGAATGCTTTGTGTTTTAATGCTGCCTGATTTTTGTGCTGCTAAATTTGACTACAGTTCTGACTGTAATTCTCAAGCAGATTTAAAGCTCTGTATTTATGCTGAAGAAGAGACACTAGCCTCTGGGCTGGGCTCTTCATGTCTGGGTAAGGTTGCCACCTAAGACGCCTGTTAGATAACAAGGGCATACTACTGGCCCTGAAGTTTTACATCATTTTCTTTCTAAGCAAATATTGAGTGATTTCAAAAGTTGGAATAAGCCCGGTCCTGCGGAGAATGGGGGACATTTGGGATGGACCCACTGAGGGTATATGGCTGGCCTAACCAGGAGGGAAAAAGAAGAGCCATAGCTGTATTGAATAACCTTGTTTCCAAACTGCACTCAACATCTGACTCCAGAAACTGAGCGATGATTGGAAGATGAATTATTATTTCCTCCTGGAAAACAGTTACACTTAACTCTAAAGATCTGGTGTAAACATAACCACATAAAATCAGCATTTAAGCATGGTGTCATTGTCTCTATAACCACTTGGGTACTCATAGACAGTTTTCAATATTTTTAGATATTTTTGTGTCAATAAAACCACAGAAATCAGGTTTCTTTGGCCTTACAAATAGAATACTCGATCAGAGAGCATGATCATTATTCATAAACATAGTCACCATGGTGATGATTGTTCTAATTTGTCCTTTCATTAGTTTCACAGAGGCAGCTATGCTTGGACCGTGAAGTGCTCTAATGGTTAATGTGGGTGTTTAATGCGACGTGACAAACACATTAACCTTGAGGAAAAAATAATGACTGGAGCGAATTGTATAATTTTTATCTTTATCACTACAATGCTGTTTTGGGGAAATAATTGCCTAATAATTTCGCCGCAGGAACAATCGTGTGATAACAGGGGGTGACTAATGTTGTGTTTAATATGGAGCTCCAAATGTCTGTGCTGCCCATCATCTTGCACCCCTCATCACCTAGCCCATCATTCTCCAGAAGCAGATTCTGATAATTATTATTCAGAGTGCCTGGTGGAAGATGGAATCGTGGGAGGGAGAGAAGCAGATGCTGGTGGATGGGACAGCCCCACACTAGTGCCTAAACTGTGGACAAATACAGGAGCGACACAAGGAATTTCCAGTGGAAATCACATGCCTGGGGCCAGAGAGGAGTGCCTGTGAATTGATATTTTTTTATGTCTGTAAACCCGAATCCTGTGCACAGTTAAGGAAAGACATTAGTCATATGTTTTCAACCCACACTCACAGGGGACCTGACATGTCTTCTGCTTGAACTTGCCTTGAGGAATGTGGTTTAGCAAAATGTGTCTCTGCAGCATCAGAGCACATCTGCATTCTCAAGGCATGTGCTATGATAGCCCAGTCACCATAGCGTGTGGACCTCTGGGTCATAAGGTTAGAACATGTGAGGGTTATAGATAGCAGCCCCAGCCACATCCCAGGTGGCACCCAGAGAATGAATTGAGAAGAGAACTCCAGAGCTACCACCAGCTCATTATAACCACATGAAAAGTCCATACAAGGAAAGAATCCAGGAAAAGACCCCTCATTGAGTCAACTAGCTGTTGGCAGAGGGTTCATGGAAGTTCTTGACTGATGCTGGTTTCTGTCATTAGGTTGTGGACTGAGATGTGAATCTCCCCTGGGCTCTGAGAACTTCTCCTTGATGTATGTTTTATGCATAAATGAGTCATTTTCTAATTTTTGTAGGGAGGAAAAATGAGGTTATACTCAATTCTGTCTTCTCTAAGAGCCATCAGAAAACAAACAAACAAACAAAAACTTAGCCATCAGCCACCCCAATGAAGTTGGTGATTTTTAGAATTCACTCTATTTATTCATTCAGATTGTGGGGAAAGGAAGGGATCAGCTCAAAATGAGCATAAAATTATTTGACAGCGTTTTCCTTCATAAGTTTGAAATGAACAGAAAAGAAGGGATGTACCCCACAGGGTGCGTCATTCGCCAGCACCCACTCTCATGTCATCATGGAAGACTTCCGCTGACACAGACCAAGAAAAGACAGGGTTTCGTATGAGGTGAAAGTAGTTCCTAAGAAGATACCTGAATGTAAATTGTCTTGTGGTTGAACAGACGCATCTGGGGTAGAACTTGGGCTTTGGACCAAGTTTTTATGCATAGCCCATGTGGTAGTTTAAAGAATATGGCCCCCTTAGGGAGGGGCAGTATTAGGAGGTGTAGCTCTGTTGGAGTAGGTGTGGCCTTGTTGGAGGAGGCGTGTCACTGTGGGAGTAGGATTTGAGGTCTCCTATGCTCAAGTTACCCACAATGTGGCCCTCAATTCAATTCCTCTTGCCTGGAGATCAAAGTGTAGAACTCTCAATCTCTTCTCCAGAACCATGTCTGCCTGCAAACTGCCATGAAGATAATGGACTAAAGTTCTGAAACTGTAAGCCAGCTCCAGTTAAGTGTTTTCTTTACAAAAGTTGCCATGGCCATGGATCTCTTCACAGCAAGAAAACTCCAATAAAGCACATGACCAACCATGTTACCTTTGTTTCTAATTTCTCATTTTTTTCCATAATGACTTAGAAATATGGATTGTTGGTATACCAAAAACCTCCTTTCTTATTGTCCAGAGAATGTTAAATTTGGAAATGGCATCACATATAGGCTGCAAATAGTGGCCACAAAACTTGAGCACCTCTCACCAGCTCTGTGGGAGGCTTCAGATTCCCCATCTCAGTTTGGGTGTGCTCTGTTTGTGCATTGGACTTTCAAGAACATACTGTGTTTTAGGATCCACACTGCAGTGATAAAAAAAAAACACATTAAAGCAGATTAAGTATAAATGTTAAATATCAACAATATTGTATTCTACAGCTTAGAAATTTCTGATATCTTCTTCACTCTAGAGCAATTACTGGATCTTTATTTTTTAATAAAATTACCTGTATTTTATGTGTGTTTATTTGTACTTATGTCTGTGCACCACATGGTATGTCTGGTACTCACAGAGGCCATAGGAGGGTATTGGATCCCAAGGAGCTGGAGGTATAGATGATTGTGAGCTACCATGTGTGTGCTGGGAAACAAACCAGAGTCCTCTGCAGGAGCAGTAAGTACTTTTAACAGCTATGTCATCTTTCCAGCTCCCATTTCTGAATCTTTCAAAAATGACCAGAGTTTATTCATGAGGACAATAGGAAGGAAAATCAATTTTTAAAGAAAATTATATAAGGGTGGATGCTCTTTCAATAAGAGAATCTGCAGCAATTCAGTAAAATAGGTACAATGAATCTCACTAAAAATTCCAAGAAATCTGTAGGTCTGAGTAATTTCATTTTTGCAAAACTCATATGTTGGAACCCTAAACCCCATGGTTATGGTGTTGCAAGATGGGAACTTTTAGAAGTGCCTTGATAATGATTTTTTTTCCCAGAACTGAGAAGTGCAATACTTACTGTGTACGAGCCATTTGGGAACAAGGAATTTAGTTGGAGTAGCCTTGGGAATATTAGGGTGGTAGCCAGTGGATGTAGCAGGTTGCATTCTGGTCTTCTATTGACACCTTCTTGCACATAGATACCTGGACATTAATATTGTTAGTGCCTTTTCATTGTAGAGGGAATGGAGCAAAGACATCCACAGCAAATCCCAAACAAGATGTTTCAGACCCTAGCTCACCACACACTCTTAAGTTGCTCCAGCCAAAATAGCCAGAAACATCTCCACTACAAGTGGCCAACAGCCAATTCAAGGATCTGTGGGAATAAACCATGTGAACTGTTTTGAACCTCTGAGTTCATGGGGTTGGATCTGTACATGTGTACAACAGGCAAAACTGAATAACAAGCTATGGATGTCCATGAAGAACTGCCGATTTCTTCTATCACTCTTCATCTTGAGGAGAGATGGGGCAGGATGCTTAAACGGTTGTAAGCCTTGGGCGGAGAGATTCATATTGTCACGCCTGCAATGAAGGGTAGGTGCTGAAGGAAGGAGGTTTTCAGGAGCAAGGAGCAGCTGGCTGACCAGAAGTAAGCTGTGAGAGTCTGGTTTTGCTTTTCCACCTCTGCTCTGAAAACTGAGGTCCCGCTAGGATATGGGAGAGTGAAATCAGGTCAGTGCAGACAATGCAGATGACCTCAGACAAACCTCTATTCCCGTCTCTTAGCTTATACACTGAAACCCAAACTGTGACTCATCTTAGTTTTGCTGGGTCTTGTGCAGCTGTTTTGAGGTCCTATTCTGTACCCTATATGTTAAAGGAAAAAGTAGAAACACAGAATAGGCAAAAGACAAAACCTAAATTGTCTCAGAAGAAATACACAATTCTTAGATTTTTAAGGAGCCATTGAAAAGAAGATGGGGAGAACTGTGAAGATCTTGGGGTGTGTGAGACTCTACACCAGACAATGTACAGAAATGAATCAGAGAGCATAGTGCTCTTTCATAAAATACCAGAGGATGACAGGAACAGTATCACCCAACCTCATATCCATGTCATTTGAATCAGTAAGAATGGACAGAGTTGAAATAACTATTTTGAGACGTGAGTTTAGAAAATTCTCCCCAATAAAAAAACAATGAGCTAAATTCCATATTCTCTCTCTCTCTCTCTCTCTCTCTCTCTCTCTCTCTCTCTCTCTCTCTCTGTGTGTGTGTGTGTGTGTGCGCGTGCGTGCACACACACACACACACACACACGCACACCTGGGGTCCTTTCCAACAACAGAAAAAACTTTGTAAGGCAATAATGCCTACAAGTACCAGCCACACACCAGGGAATGAGACAGAAGCTACTGAATGAAAAACAAAATGGATTGGGCAGAGCACAAGAAAGTATGACAGACAAAGTTGCTTTCTCTGTTTTACTTTGTGAAATCCGTGGCCCAAAAAAGCACTTGGGCGCTGTGGGTTTGAAGTGAAATTATCACAAAGGAAACAGCTTTGAAGTAGAAGTTCTGTATCATGAAAGTCCTAAATTTCCAGAGCTTTTTATTTTGCTAAGAAACGGAATGTACAAAAAGTAATAAAGATCAAGCATGTCTTTTTATCTGAGTTTAAAAGCAAACAACAGTATGAAAATCGTGACTTGGAGTTAAACTTTCAGTAATGAAAACACTGTGTTCTGCCTAAGAACTGGGAATTAATATATTTCCAACCTTAATAAGTCAGAGCTGTTTGCAAAACTTAGTTTTGATGTTGACATTTCAAAACTACCCGAGTTATCAGCACTAAACATTTATTTTTCATGAGGCAGTGCTGGATGGAATCAGCACACATCAGCGTCTCTAACAAGAGCTATCATGTTCCGTTGCATTATCACAACTGATGCAAAAACACTGATTATATTCAATTACTAAAGTTTAATGCTACAACTAGTTTTACAAGATGAGGATTTGAAAGAAAATAATATGTAATTAATAGTATTATACAAGTATTTTAAGACTTTTCTTTCAGAACACCATAGAAATTTTGAACAATATTTTAATTTATTGTTTAAAATACATTATTTTCAAACATGTATACAATATATCTTATAGCTATCCTCTTCCCTCTCCAACTCTATAATTCCTCTCTGGATGTCCCCTCCCATCACACAGATAAAGGGAGTTAAAGATTCCCACATTGAGTTGGGAGAGGCTCCAGGGGCCCCACGCCTAGCTGAGGATCTAATGGTAGTTGATGGTTGCTGGGGGAAGGAGATTCAGTTTTCTTTGAGAGTCTCTGGTGGGTTTCTCCTGCTCCAGTGGATGTCCTGTATCCACTGGAAAGCACTAATGGACTCAGTGGTTAAATAAACAAATAAGTTTAGAGCTATTTGCTTCTCATGTGAAAGCCCGAAACCAATCTCCAGCACATATGAAGTTCCTGACTCTGTACCTACTTAAGAAACTGGACAATGACGGTTGGCAGTAGGTGACTGGAAGGACTAAATGGACCAAAGGTAGACTTGGCTTAGGCGTTGGACCTTAAGAGCTACTGAGTGTGATGGCAAATGTGTAGTGATTTTAGTATCGCCCTCAAGAGACATAGCGATCAAAGGCCCACTGCAAAGCTCAGAGACAATCACTCAAGGATTCTTCACTGTTTAAGGAGGAGTCTGGGCCATCAATGAAAAGACATTTGACTTCCTAGAATGATGTGAAAGCTGAATTGTATTTCTGTCCCTGAAGCCATAGCATTGACTGTGTTCCCTTCCTCGTCTGTGAGCATTGCCATTTTTCATAATTTTGTACAAATATAAAAGTTAGTAAATAGGAGCCACAGGAGTGCTCACAAAACTGACACTTAAGGATTTCATGTGAAATCGGAGAGCTATTTATTCGTGAGCATTTATCCTTGCAGTTCTCTATAACAAAATATCAGAGGCCAAGTGGTTTAGGCATCTGAAATTTATTTTCCTAGTTGTCGAGACTGGAATTTGAGACTTGGGTAGCAGTGTGGTTGGGTTTTGATGTGGTTCAGAGGCAGTCTCTGCCCTTGTGCCCATAATGGTAAATGACTCTGGGGGTCCCCTGATGAGGAGGACTCCATGTTGACCTGAGTCACCCGTCTACAGCTTCCATTATGCCCATCGTCACACTGTCAGTGGGCTTTGTAAGGCACCGTCTGTCCATAACCACAATCCTGTAAGAAGTTGTCTAGAGGGAACTGGACAGATGGGTCAGCAGATAAGAACCCTTGCTGCTCCTCAGAGAACCTAAGTTCAGTTTCCAGTACCCCTCACAAGTGGCTCACACCCTTTTGTACCCCCAGCCTCAGGGAATTTAACATTTCTAGCCTCTGAGGGTACTGAACATATGTATGCATCCCCCACCCATGTGCAGTTACAATATAAAATAAAGCTTAAAAGGGAAGTGTCTAGAAATAGTCCCAGCCTGGGTATTGCGGCCTGGATGTTTAGGTGAAGATCAATTTTAAAACACCTTTGTCATGTGTGCATTAAAAGCAGGGGATTTAAAGGCTTGGCATGTGAAAAGGAAATGATTAAGTGAAATGACTTTGAATCCAAGGCTTTTCCAGGCTGTCTAGACCCAGCTGCCAAGTTTGAAAGTTTCCCTGGAGAAGCAGCCAAGGCAGACAGGGCCGATTCAGTCCTATTCTTTTTGGGCCTGGTTAGGCCCTGAAAGCCGCAGGAACAATTGTGTAGAGTTTTCTTTGCTTTGACTGTGTTAAATATTTGCAAACACAAATGAAAAGAATTATCATGACTGAATTTCAAAGGAAGAGGCCAAAAGAAATACATAATTCAATTGAAGACACAGTTAATTAGAAAGAGCGTCAGTTATAGGAGAAGAATTAATGAACCAAAAAATCAGATCAAAAGTATCTCATAGATAAATAAGTTTAAAAATATGAAATATCAAAAGACACAGCATAAAAACATAAATTACATTTGATGTGGCATATAAAAGATAATTTTTGTTGATAGGACTTAACTACTTTAATCAATCCAAAAGGCTATAGACATTTGTATGAGATACACTTGAAAGAAAACCACACATACACACAGATTAGCAGTTAAGAAGCAAACCTTATATAAAAAAAGACTGTTTGAGAAGCTACCATGACTGACTCAGGACACGGGAGGGGGTTATTAGACAAGCAAATCCATCATTCAAAATGGAAAGAGGCTTATTTTGACATCTTGGCAGAAAGCCATCTCCTCAGCCTCTGTCCATGTAGACCTCCATTAGCTCTGTTGGAAAATGAACCCTGCCTGACACACCCTCTCTATCAACAGGCCATCAGTTGATTTTCTTAAAGTCAGGGCCTTGGTATTTTCAATATGCTCTTGAACACTCCAACAGCTACAAAGAAAACTTTACTCCCAAAATTCAGATGAAGCAGCTTTGACCCAAACAAATGACTCCAAAGGTTGCTGGGTGAAGAACCGTGTTCACTGTGGTTGGCTGGCAGTCTGCTTGCAGGGGCACGAGGCTCTGTGGTGAGTGAGCGCAGCTGCCTTTGGCTGGTGGCTCCTGTGCAATCTGTGCATGAGGTTCAAGTGGCAAGGTGTGGTCAGAGGCCTGACCACCTATTTCTTGGCCACCCTCAACCTTAGCTCTGCTTTCTGAAATGAACACAGTATTAACTATTGTGTTATAACATGGCACTATGTTGTAGCTGACTCCTGATGGTTTTCACTCTAAAAAGAATATAACATATTTTACAGTGTCATTTTCCTCATCGTTTCCATAGCATGTGCCTTTGTATGATATTTAATGAAGATTTTACACTTATCATCATGTGTGACGTAATAGGCTTTCCATCTCCTGAGGTGCCTGTAGCTCTTCATCTATAGGTTGATCTTGTACTGGCCTTGTGCACACTGTGTCCTAGCTGCTGTGAGATTACATGCATGATGTCATTGGCATGCCCAGTAAAGGCTGATTTTCTGCAGATGTCCACCACCTCTGCCTCTGACAGTCCTTTTGCCTCTGCTTTCAAAATGTTCACTGAGTCTTGTGGGGAGGGCTGTGCATTAGATGTCCCATTTGGAGCTGTGCATCCCACCATCCACTATTCTCTGCAAGCTGATCAGTGTGGCTCTCTGTATTTGAGCCTGAACTACAGGTTATTTAGGCAACAGTGACTGAGACACAGATGTAGACAGGATGACCTTCTGATTCAGCTTTACGTGTCACCCATTGGCTGAGCCACCAGCTTGCATCTGTCCCAGTCTGCTGTCACCTTCTACCTGGCCTCACAGCCTATATCGTACATCAGTGACCAACAGAAAGCAGCATGCACAGTGAGGGAGGGGTTCAAGAGACAAACACCCTCTATCCACACAGCCCGCAGGCAGGGATATAGCCTAACACAGACCAAAATAGATTGAGATGGCACCAGGATCCAGCTGTCACTCCAGGCCAGCCTGTCCAGCATTTCCAATGATAAGTAAGGCACAGCCCATGCCTCTGGAGTCCGTTTGTTTCCCAACCAGTCAATATCTTGTCACTATGAGGCCACACAGATGGTGGTGCTGACCCAGAAGAATCAGTCAGCTCCTTCTCTGAGATAGTTTTGATGGCTTACTGTGTGCCGAGTTCCTCCTCAGGGATCAAATAGCTCCCACGTCTGAATGGCCTCCCCATCTGTTTTCTGCTTTGTTTTTGCAGCCCAACTCTCCTTGTGCACCATGCAGGGCAGACAACTAAGTCGTCAGCTGCTTCCATGCCTCTGCTCCCATCTGTACGCCAGGAGCCAGACAAGGGTGGTCCTCTCCCTATCTGGGGGGTTCATAGGAATCTGGACTGTTGAAAGCTACAAACAGGAAGCAAAACTAGTTAGAGCCTCATCTTGTGTTTGTTTACCACTTAAAGAGCAATCATATTAAAAAGCAAAGGAAAGCAAAACTTTTTTTTTTTTTTAAGTGAAGAGCAGTTCTCCTTTCTCAGGGGAAAAAATATATTCTTCACCCTCATAGACAACTTCTGGAGGGAAATGAATGCATGGGTAACTGTGGAACAGGGCCTTCATCTAGCCAGTCAGATCAGCTGACTAGCCCTGAGAATTGGCAGGGTTGCCAGGTGCTCAAGTTCTTTCTTACATCTGTACCTCCCTAGTGTGGTTATCCTGAATTTTCAGAAGAGCATTGAGGCTCCACACTGCCCTAAGTTTCTGAATGAGTTTATCAGTTTCGTAGATTGCTGGTAGAAGACATGTGTTCCCCTGTTGTGTTTGTCACGGTCACTGATATTATTCCATCGTCGGCTTCTTGTTTGTGTGTGTGACCATGAGGTACTGGGCAGTGAGGTTACTGCTGCAGTGGCCTAGCCTCTTCATGGCTGAGGACCGTTTGAATGTAAGGCAGTATGAACAAAACCTGCCTGACACTGTTTTCAAAGACGTGATCCTCGTCACACAAAGGTCAGTAGCCAAGGCAGCACTGAGACCTGGAAGGGGTCTCTCTCCTTTATAACTACATACATGTTCTCGAGAAGTCATTGCTGACTAAAAGCTTCACTGTTCAGCATACACTGTGTGTAGAAACCTGAGTGACTAGTGGAGATCGATGTTAGTATTTGTGGGCCTTAGAGAACTGTTGGCCAGCCAGTCACGGATGAAGGCTGTGAACTGCCTTCCTGCGGATGATTGCCCATCCACTCTTTGCTGAGGACAATGCTGGGAAGCAGAGTCATGAGGAACCCTGTGTTGCACATGATCCAATGGCCTGCCTGCTCTCATGGAGGTCAGCTGGGCTTGCCTCAGATGATTTTCTTAAAGAACCAATTCTTCATTCCAGTGACTCTGAATACTACTATTGTTGGCTCTATTTCATTGATTTCAGACCCAAGTTTGGCTATTTCTTCCTTTCTACTCTCTTAGTGCATTACTTCCTGTTGTTTCTAGAGATTTCAAATGAGTCGTTAATTTATTAATATGAGACCACTCTGGTTTTTTGACGTAGGCGTTTAGTGCTATAAACTTGTCTCTTAGGACTATCTTCATTGTGTCCAACAGGTTTGGGTATGTTCTGTTTTCATTTTAATTCATTATAAATGTTTTTAATTTCCTTCTTGATTCCTGTATTAACAAATTTTTATTTTAGTAGCAAACTGTTCAGTTCCTATAAGTTTGGATACTTTCTGTTGTTTCTGTGGCTGTTAATACCCAGCTTTAATCTATGGTGCTCAGATAGGCTGCAGGGAGTTATTTCAATTTCCTTATATCTGTTAAGACTTGCTTTGTATCCAAATATGTGGCCATTTTGGAGAAAGTTCTATGGGCTGCTGAGAAGATAGTATATTCTTTAGTGTTTGGATAAATGTTCTGTAGATGTCTGCTAGCTCCATTTGATTTAACTCCAACATCTCTCTGTTTAGATTTTTGTCTGGATAACCTGTCTATTGGCAAGAGTAAGGTATTGAAGCCACCCATAATCACGGTATTAGGATAAATATTTTATTTTAGCTGTAGTTGTATTTCTTGAAATAAAAGTAGGTATCATGTGTTTAATGAATAAATGTTTATAATTATAATATCCTCTTGGTGAATTTTTCCTTCAATGAGTATGTGATGTCCTTCACATTCTCTTCTGATTAGTTTTGATTTGAAGTCCATTTTTTTAGATCTTAAAATAGCTATGCTGACTTGCTTCTTGGATCCATTTGCTTAGAATACTTTTTTCCTAAGGTGATGCCTATCCTTGATGGTAAGGTGTGCTTCTTGGATGTGGTGGAATGATGGGTCCTGTAGACTAATCCAGTTTGTAGTTTTTTATTGGCAAATTGGGACTATTAATATTGAGAGGTATTCATAAGCAGTGTTCGTTGGCATACAAAAGAGTTGCACAACAGCCTAGAATAGAGTATAACAAAGGTTTATTTATTTGGAAATAAACTCACAGAAAGAGTAACAATCCACAGCCCTCTGCATGCACTGGGAACTGGAACTGAATCCAGCAGCCAAGAGGCCTGAGCATACTCTTTGTCTGCATATAGTACATGAGACCATGCCCAAAGTAAGCTGGTATTTTAAAGGCTGTTGGCTGAAGGATTTCCCTCAGCAAGTATTCATTATTCCTTCTTTGTGGTAGTGTTTTTTGAGTAATTGTTGTATGATTATTTACTCCTGTGTCCTCTTAGGTGGAGTTAACTTAGTCTTCAGATTGAATTTCTCCTTCTAGTGCCTTCTCTAGTTTTGGGTTGGTAGACAGAAATTGCTTAAATTTTTCTTTTATCACGGAATGTTATTTTTTCTCTGTTGAGTATTTTTTTGAGTACAGTAATCTAACCTGGCATCTGAGTTCTCCCAGAGCTTGTTGAACTTCTGATCAGGCCTTTCTTGCTTTCAGAATCTCCACTGAGATATCAGGTTTCGTTCTGATAGGCCTGCCTTTGTATAAGATTTGGTCTTGCAGCTTTTAATAAATTTTATTAATTATTTAATATTATTTTATTTTAATATTCTTTGTTCAGAATGTTTAGTATTTCAATTATTATATATTATGGAGAATTGCTTATTTTGGTTTTGTTTATTTGGTGTCCTGTATGCCTCTTGCACCTTGATAGGCATCTCCTTTAGGCTGGGGAAGATTTTTGTCTATGATTTTGTTAAATATATTTTATGTGGCTTCTATATGAGTTTCTTATTATTATTATATACATATTATTCATAGATTTGATCTCATCATTTTGTCCCAGATCACCCAGATGCTTTGTGCCTAGACTGTTTTATATTTAATGTATTATTTGACTGAAACAGATAACATTTTTTTCTACCTCATCTTCAAGACCCAAAATTTTTTCTTCTATGTCTCTTAATCTGTTGGTGAGACTTATATCTAATGATTTTATTTGATGTTCTGAGAATTTCATTTTCAGTTGATTTTTACCACTTTGGTTTTCGTTAGTGGTTCTATTTCTTGGTTAAATTCTACTCTCAGGTTTGCATTATTTTCATTATTCCATTCAGCTGTTCATTTTGTGTTTTAATTAAAACTTTTATTCATGTTAAGGTCCTTCACATTCACGATTGCTATATGTAATCATGCTTGGTAGGGCAGCTGTAGAACAGGTCAAGCTAGAGACAGAGAAAACCAACAGGAGGAGGTGGATTTCTGGGTCCAGAGGAAAGGAGTGCCCTGCTGTGGCAGGTGCTCACACGGACAGTCCAGCGGCCCACAGGGCTGTGTTGCTGGCGGTATCCCCTTGGCAATCACAAGGGCAGGTTCTCCCCCATCTTTGAGACCTACTTTCACTTGTTCAAAGACAGTTCTTATTGCCTGAGGGGAACCATGTTGTGCCCTAGGCTAACAGCAAAACATTTGCTTCTATGACTTCATTAAACAAAAAGAAACACTCTAAGATAAGGGGGAAACCAGGAGAAAAATCAGAGCTGTTTTGATTGGAGTGAGGCTGAGGCTTAAGCTTCTAATTATCTTCAAATGTCATGCAGTCTACTAGGTAATCTAGGGTCACCAGGCTCTGCCCCCTCCCCCGTGCTGAGAAGAACAGGCTGGAACTAATGAGTTCTGTGTCAATAATACTACCCCTGACAGGGACGCACAGTCTCAGGTGGCTCACAAACAAGACAAACTGTAGAAGAAGCAGTCATACATTCTATTTCAATGAGACTTTAGTAATTGAGTGGTATTTCACTGTCTAATATTTCATGTGTATTTGTCATCTTGTCTCCTGTATCCAAACGTATTATACAGAGTATTTTATCTAACAATATCAGTCCAAACTAGAGTCAAGGCTCTGAAGGTATATACCATCCCCATCATTTGTCTTTGTTGATTGTGATATGCCAAGCTTGGCTGTGAGGCTGCAAAGCACTGAGCACCCTCAGCTTCTGGAAATTTCCCCCTCTCTCTTTTACACCCTTCATTCATGATTATGCACAAACACAAACATGTTCGCATTCAGGGACATGACTTCAGTTATTCCCCTCAGTGTTTCACCTGACGTATGAGCTCCGCTATGAATATGTTCTCTTTTAGGAGACGAAGCCAAACCAGTTTTGATTCTGAAGTTTGCTTCTAAGCTAAGAAAACATACATGTGTGTAGCACATGCCTCCTCAAGCCATACACTTCTATTCTATACTAGAAACAAGTGGGTAATCTTTACTTGTCTTATGCTGATTTTCCTAAGGGTCGGGGGAGGAATGAAGGAAAAATATCCCATGAGAAACAAAGGAAACAAGTGATGCCTCTACTCTCTTTGTCATTTTAAGATCTAGTCTCTTTCTTGGCATCAAGGTGAGCAGTATTTTAAATAATATAGTTTCTGTGTGATTATTTCGGGTCTGAGCTGCTGGGTGGCCAGGAAACTACTAGAAGGGATCTCAGAATGAGACTGGATCTGAGAGCTGTCTTGCCCCTTCTTATTCCTCTCGAGGGCTGGGATCAAAAGTGTGCACCACTGGGATCAGAGGCATGCTCCACCTGATTTCTATGGCAACTAGGGTGGCTACTGGGATGAAAGGTGTGTGTTATCGTAACCTGCTCTGTAAGGCTGACCAGTGGGACTGTTTTCCTCTCAGATCCTCAGACAGTCTTTATTTATTAAAATACAGTTGAAATGCCACTACATTAGCCCTTTTTGTCTCAAAAATAAACAAGAAGGCTATAACTAATATAAGAAAACTATATACAATGAGTACAATGACTATATACAATATATACAGGGAATGAACGCATCAACCATGTCTAATCCATTTGCATATGACAAATTCAGAGAAAATATTTCATATCTATCTTATCTTGGTGAGTCCAAAGTCTTATACCTAATTTACTTTCTTTCTGTGTTTTGTAAACTATAATTATAGCTATCTAATCTTCAACTCTCTCAGAGACCTAAGAAGGAAATAATATTAACTAAGTAAGCAGGAAGTGAAAGCAAGCGACTTACAAAAAATGTGAGTAATGATAGAAACAGCTGGCTGCCTGGACAGTCAACCAAAGTTTCTCTGCAGCATGGGGCATCCATCTTCAGCCTACAGGCCTAGCATATTCAACAGACTTTTCTGTGAAGCGGGATATTTTGTGTCCTGCTTGTCTAAGTAGGACAACATACTGTCAGCAGTTGAGGCAGGGGCATTTTCTTGCCCAGTGGCTTACTTTTGCCACAAAGTAAGTAAACTCCATGTGGAGTTTCTTCAATCTCCATTATCTTCTCTGAAGTAGATTGGTGCTGCCAGGAAGAGACATGTCTCATTGTCATAAAAAAGAAGAACCTAGATTATTAAATATCTTAAAAGCCATATTCTGTAGATCTCTGAATTGTTTGTTACATGACTTATTTATCTAAGTTGTATCTTTGTTTGACCTTGAAAACATACCTAATGTGACTACAAGTTTGATTATACTATATAATTAACTGCCAACCTATATTTCTTTATTATCCTAAACAGTTGGTAACAATAATTTTCAAGGACTAGAAATTTGCATTACATTGTTAAATGAGCAGTATAGGTACAATACCTTGTACAAGATTAAAAATATATGTACAATATGTTTTAACAAAATTAATCTCAAATTTATATCAACATACAAATTTGTATATAATATACAAAAGTAAAACAAATATAAGGCATTTAAAACTAATAATTACTTTTTAAAAGTAGATTCAATAATCTACCTTTTTATCTTATCGTATTTATATTTTCTTTTTTCTTTTTCTTCCTCCCTCCCTCTCTCCCTCCCTCTCTCCCTCCCTCTCTCCTTTCCTTCCTTCCTTTATTTTTTTGTTTTTTGAGACAGGGTATCTCAGTAGCTATGGAGCCCATCCTGGAATTTGCTTTGTAGACCAGACTGACCTTGAACTCACAGTGATCTGCCTGCTTCTGACTCCCAAGTTCTGGGATTAAAAGCACGTGCCACCACCACCTGGTCCCCCCCCCCTTTTTTTTCAAAACAAGCATTTTGAATCTAATTTCCTTTGTTACGCTTTTTTTCTTATTATTATCCATGACAACTTGTAACCAACACATTAAACAAAACAAACATCCATAATCCATTTTTTTTGGGAATGTGGGTATAGTTTTCCAGGCTACTTCCTGCTGATTGGGGGCCCTGATAATCTTATGGGTGTAAAGACATGGAAAATTTTAAGGAACTTTTTGCTTGCTTAGTAGTAGCTAATCAGGGCACTGGGTTCAAATGCAAGATGTCTAGGGCTGGTTGAAAACAGGATGTCTAACTAGGATGCTGAGCTCATCACAAAGTGCTCCTGCATCCTGGCAGCGGGCCACCTGTTAACACCTAGCTCTGTGGTCTGTCAGGGAGCAGAAAGGTCGACAGCTTCGGGGAGGGTTTAGGGGAGGGGAGCCCTACTAGACATAACCACTTTGGGGAGGGGGCTTGTTAGAGATAAGGCACACTTGCTGATATGTAAGACTAACTCCTTTGACCCAAAATGAACCTGGCTTGCGGTTTTTGCCTATATAATGTTAACCCCAAATGATGAGCGGGCTCTCCTCCCTACTGCGCTGTGTCAAGTAGTGGACAAGACCCCAGCCTGGCTGAATCGAGCGCCAAATAAACCTTGCTTTTTGCATTCTGGACTTGACTGGATTCTCCTAGTGGTCTCTCTGGCGGACCCAACTTGGGGACCCGAAGAAAATTTAGGATTATAATCAAGTCCTTACTGGAGTATTCTGTGAGGCTGGATCACTTTAGCCAGCAGTCTTGAAGCTGTTCTGGATGTAGAGCGCAGAGGAAACTGTAACAAACGTCCTCTGAAACACTGATCATGTGGGCCATCTGTTCCTACTGGAGACTTTTCAGGGAGTCTTCCTTGACCAAACCTTATTTTTCTTAACCAAGAACGAATCTGAGAATGGTCACTCATATTGACACAAGAAAAAAAAAATAAAAAAAAAACTATCCCTTATTCTCTTTGATATTCTCACAGTTAAAATCTGTATTTTGCCCCAACAATGCAAACAATGCGTGAAAGGAGAATTCTTGATGATAAAATGAAAGTAGCAAAGCCACATTTTAAGGAAGCAAAGGAGGACAACCAAAGATTCCATCAGACAGGCACGGAAGGATGAGTCTGAAACTCACAAAGAGAGCTAGGAAAATTACACCTTGCTGTGGGAGAAAAAACAAGTGTAATTTACCAGAATGGTTTTGTTCTCTTGGATTGAAATATCAATTTAATATGACCCAAGCCTTTCTTTCCTTTGGGGTCAAGAAATACTAAACATAATGTATAGTGCTGAGTATTTTTCAAGTGTGTAGACCTTTGTAGACAAAGCACAAAATAAGCATGTGGCTGTCATCTCTCTACGTGAAAATACTAGACAAGGCTGTGTGTCTAAGAGCAGGCTCTTAGGGTGCTAAACTGGGTCCCAAAGTGGCTAGATTCTCAGAGGCTTTCATGAACATAGAGTGCCGTAGTTTGCATGCAATTAGCCCTCATAAGCTCATAGTGAGTGATGCTGTTAGGAGGTATGGCCTTGTTGAAGGACATTTGTGGAGGTGGTCTTTGAGGTCTTGTATATTTTCAAGATACTTCTCAGTGTCTCAGACCGTTTTCTGTTGTCTGTGCTAGCTATAGGAGTCTCAGCTGCCTCTCTGGCACTACCCCTCGCTGCCCACCACCATATCCCACCACGATGTTAACGGACTGACCCTCTGAATTATAAGCATGCCCCAATTAAATGTTTTCATTTATAGGAGTTGCTGTGGTCTTGGTGTCCCTTCACAGTGTTAGAAACTCCAACAAGACACAGGAAGAGAGGAAAAAGAGGGACCACCAAGGGGTGCACATCAGTGAGGTGATCCCCCAAAGATTCTCGGGCTTGCCCTACAAAATGGAGAAGCAACAACATGAGATGACCATAACTGTGCTCAGTGTTGCTCTGGAGTTTCTAGTCAGTGCCGTATGCAAGCGGAAGAGATAAAACCCCAGGAGGTCCAAGAGACAGATAACTATCTAAATCACAGGTAGTGTAACCCCTATGTGGAAAATTCAATTTATCTGCTGACATTCTAGAATTAAGCGGTCTTTGATGTTGCTATTCTCTGCTCTGAAGAGGTGTGGGCATTTGTGTGGCTCCCTCCATGTGGGCCGACACTGGTGAGTGCCAGGTCACCTTGGTCTTCCAGGAAAGCACAGCTGAGTTCCTGTGCACACCAGCAGGAGGGAGACCCTAAGGAGACTGTGCACAGGAAGTGCACACAGTTCTAACCGCGTGACAAGGTCTGTGAGAGCTAAGAGAGCTGACGTCACAGATATGGATTCCCACCATTCTGATCAACACTTCCCTGCTATTGTTTTCTAAAGCGGATTCATTCTTGCCTTCACTAGTGTTTTTCATGAAAGATGTTCTCTGTGTAACCCAGACAGACACTCAGTCACCCCTTTATCCTATCATCCTCCTCAACCCCTTTGTTCTTTCACACACAACAGGCTCCTACCTTACACTGTAATTGAAAACCTCTTTTCAAAGGAATCTCCTTTAAACATTAACGAGTAACTCAATGAGCTTGCTATGTATCAGATACTTTATCTACCAGGGAAAGGGGGACGGGAATACATATTTGTTTCCTTTACATGCCTGAAGAATATTTTTTTTCTTTTTGTTATGCAAGGAGCAGCCTTTTCAGTTTTCGGGTGAAAAACCACAAATATTGTAATGGAAATTTGATTTCATATTTATTATATTTCTAGTGCTGCTTCTAAAATAGAGTGGGGCCTAAGGACCTCCCCTCCTAACAGTGAGAGAGCGAGTATCCTCAGGGATACTCAGCAGGGGTCCTCCGGCTCTGAACAGCACTGTACTTGACAGCAGGGTGCACTTAGTCCACTGGGACTAGAGAAGATCCTTGTCATTGTGTAACCACGAGATCCTCATGTTTGCTTTGCTATGTTGGCACATTGTCTCAGTGTGTCATCCAGGCCGGCCACCCAGGTTCACTCCGAAATTGCCACCTCCCCTGCCTGTGGCCCCTGAGTGCTAGCATGAGAGGGCGTGCGCCATGTCCAGCTCCATGCTGCCTCCGTTTCCAGAGTATGAACCACAGTTAAGTCTTTTCATCTCCAGGGGCTCCAGGTGGCCACCAGCACTTTAAAGCACAGAGACCAAGTTATATTTACCTCTTCCACGCCTGGAGCGATTTCTGTTAATATTTAGCATTGGGATATTTTACTTTTCTTAAACACATTCTCACAGGCTCCTGGGAAAACCTGGTAGTCCTTTCGTTAGCAGTGGGAAGTGCTCTGATTTCCACCTGCCTCCTCTCTCCTTTCCTACCCTGACTCCCTCCTCCTGTCTCTTTGCTCTCTCTTCCCTTCTTCTCTTTCTTCCTTGTTCTCTTTTTTTGAAGGCTTTCCTCCTTTTTGAAGGCTCATCGCAGCCAGGAGCAACAACAGAGTATCACATACAACAACATCATCACGAGCCTTCAGCGCCTGCATGTTTTATTTAGATGTACCAGCGTACTTTATGATTAGTGTTAGTGTAACAGTATAGTAGGCAGAGTTATTTGGTGTATAAAACCTCCCTACTTGATCTTTTCGGGGAAAGGCCAGGAGGCTGATGAGTTACTGCTGCAAATAGCCGGCATCAGTGACATTCTTAATCGCCTTTTGGAAAGTCAGACTGCGCATCACCGAGATAATGAGCATTTTTGTTCATCTAAAGTGATTTGAAAATTGGAGTTCAAAAGTAAATCTCTCTTAACAGGAGACAAATAATATCATCAGTGCCTCGTGAAAAAAAAAAAAAGTTAGAAGATAATTTTAGGAATAAGGTAAACAGCGAAAGCTTCCAGTAGTCTCTCTGATTTGATTACTATTGTCTTCTAATTGTTTAAGAGTCCATCTGAGATCAAATCCCGATTCTGAATTCCATCTCCTGTTAGTCTCTTTTCTAAGAGATAGGACCATTTCTTCCTGATCCACAGTGATGGAGGCTTCAGTGGGTCTGATGACATCATGTTGTCTTGCTATACAAAATGTGGAGATAATTTATGATCCCCTAACCAGGAGGGAAAAAAATACGTTATGTTTTCTAACTCGATTAGGGACTATGCGACAACCCCACAAACTATGAAATGCAGCCAATTAAAGTGAAAGAGCATTAATATTATAAGCGTTCCCATCTCATCTCTTCCCCTCCCCAGAAACATCTACCACCTGGAGTTTTGCAAGGCTCTTATTTGCTTTGTATAAAGACAGTTCTACCCCCTCTGAATTCATCTGTAATTTTACTAATTTCAATTCTGCGTGAAAGTGTGCCTGTGCTCTATGAATTCCATTGCAATAATTCTTCCACAAAATTTTGTGGAAAGCCTTTCATTGTGTTGTTTATAGCTGTGTTTATTCTACTTTTACTGTTGCATATAATTTTCTTATATGGATCTACCCTGGTTGATCCATTTATTTTTATTTCATTTGATGTTTGAATTATTTTCAGTGTAGGAGATTTATGGAGAAGATATACAGATCTAAATTCGTACTTATGCACAGCAGTGAGATGCAGAAATCCGTCAGGGTGCACAGATGAATGCAGACAGTCTCCCAAAAGACTATAAGAGGTTCTATGCTCGCCTTGACTGAGGACAGCTGCCATCTTCCTACATCTTTTATAGTAAATGTCCATTTTTCTCTGATGTCAATGCAGTTTGTAAGAAAGAAGATGGGGTGGGTGACTTAGCTGCTACTCTTTATTATTGCAGTGGAAGGTGTGCCCAGGGTAATTAGGGAAAAGTAGATAAATCCAATTAAAGGGAAGGAATGAGAGTGTGACTTCTAGAAGAAGACACAGCCATGTCTGTAGAGAACACTAGGAAATTCAACAAACACCTATTAGAACTGATACTAGAAGTCAATAGGGTACATGATATGAGACCACCATATAAATACGAATTATTGTTCCATACACTAGCAAGAGCAACCCAATGATGAAGTTAAAATGTAATCATTTCCTCCTACAAGAGAAAGTACTAGAAATATTTACAAAATAAAATAATATGAAAAGTATAAGCTATATATCCACAAAAGAACAAAACTATTGCCTTAATCTAGAGAAAAATTGAAATGAATGGAAACACATTTTGTGTCCATAGGACATAAGGCTTCATTGTTGTTAAGGCAAGCATGAGTCTCTGATTGCTCAACATATTCAGATAATTTAATTAAGTATGCCAGGCAGCATTTTTTAAAAGAAAAGATAAATCCATGCAGAATTTCAAACTAACAAACAATGTAGAAGAACCTTAGCAAAGAAAATTAAAGTTGGAGGCAGTGATTTGCATATTCCAGGAAATTCTTACAGAAATACCAACTGTGTTTGTGGTAAAATGGACAAGCTAACTTAACATTTATATGGAAATACAAGGAATCTAGACTAGACAAAGATAACCAGACAATAGATACTAGTGGATTCACGAAGCCTTATTGGAAAACTACGCAGTATGTTACGCCAGCAAAGGCTCTGACTCCAGGGCTCCCAGCAGGCTAGGTCATCCAATCCAAGACACGAACTAAAGAGAAAGGTAGAAAAAAAGAGATTTACCCAACACGGCCACATTGGGAAGAACAGACACAGAGGTTCAGTGTCTCCAAGTCTGTAATTGAGAAACTAGTAGTTTTCTAGAATGGGGAAATGAAGAATGGGCTGGTGTGAGAATGTGTGCGTGTGTCTGTCTGTCTGATTGACAGGAAAGGGAATTCAGACTGTTTTGGATCTGGGAGTGGTTCAGAAGTCCTTATTACTGGCACCACTTAGGGACAGCCCAGTTCTCTGGAGATGACCACCTCTGTTCCACGTGGGAATTATCCTTATTTAGGGTTGCTTGTTTGCCAGCTCATTGTTATTTGGGTAAAGTTCTATTTTTTCCTTGTAGATAATTTTGATAGACCAGTCCTGTTTTTCTTGGCACCTATGTTTTAAAAATCCCCTCACCTGCAAGTAGAAAAAAAAAGTAAGTGATATGAAACTGATTTACTGCATATATTTATTGTGGAGGATGGGAGTGATGCATACCCAGAGGAATTCTCTAGGGCCGTCATCAGTTCCCCTAAGATGACTCATTGCTCGCCTGTCTTAGTTAGGGCTTCTATTGCTGTGATGAAATGCATGGCCCAAAATCAAGTGGGGGAGGAAAGGCTTTATTTGGCTTACACTTCAGCATTGCTGTTCATCACTGGAAGAAGTCAGGACAGGAACTCAAACAGGTAGGAACTGAAGCAGAGACCATGGAGGGGAGCTGCTTACTGACTTGCTCATCATGTCTTGCTCAGCCTGCTTTCTTATAGAACCCAGGACCATCAGCCCAGGGATGGCATCACCCACAATGGGGCTAGACTCTCTCCCATCAATCACTAATTATGAAAATGACCTACAGACTTACAAACAGTTGGATTTTATGGAGGAATTTTCTTAATGGAGATTCCCTCTTTTCCGATAACTCTAGTTTGTATAGCAAATCGACATAAGACTAGCCAGCATAACACTTTTATGTCTGATCCCAATCTGCTCTAGTGTCAGGTAGCTTGTTGGACTGTAGTTTCTTAGCAATTCTTCAGCTTCCACCAACCTCAAAGCCAAGGATGTGGTCCAATGATATAAACTATGGAAGAGGGTTTCCCTGCTTCTCTTTAGCGTGCCTCCTTGTTGTCCACACCAATGGATTTAGAAAGTGCTTTTTTCTGTGACTTTTCTTCTTTTAAAAAATTCCAGAATGGACCTTTATTTAGTCTCAGAGAATTTTATACCAGTCTACAATGCATTTTGATCTTATCTACCCCCTGCTTCTCCCACCACAACCCCTTCAAGAATCCCTCACCACCACGTCTCCCTCCCAGCTTTGTCTGTTAATTGAACTCACTGAAACCAGTTAGTCTGCCTGCGTTTTCATATTATATGTATTTATTGTGTGTGCATGTGTGCGTGCGCGCATGTGTGTAACTGTGCCATGGTACACATCTGAGGCACTAGGGCAACTTTGAGGCATCAGCTCTTCCCTTCCTGCGTGTGGGTTCTAAGGAGCCATCTCAGAACTCGAGTCATTAGGATTGGCGGCCAGAACGTTTACCCCTGAGGCATCTCTCTGTACTAAGCAGGTCTATAGCTGTTTTTAGGGGAGGTGAAATGCCGAGGACTGAGCCTGGAGCCTCATACATGCTCGGCGATTGTTCTACCACTGAATTATAACCTCACCATTTGAGCTGTGAGTTTATTTCGCCCTGTAACTACAAAAACGGTTGTTGGCACTCCTTCCATCTTGGCGTATGCTATTTAGGACAACTTGAATCCGTGTTGTTGCGCTATTTGCTAAGAATAAGCCATCTCTTATTCCCTTTGAGATATCAATCACATGTTGCCTGGAAAGATGGAATTGAAGTTCTGAAAGATCATAACTTTGAACCCAGAGTATTACATACACACAAAAACCATCTATTAAAACTGAAAGAGAAATCAAACCTTCCCACAATAAAAACATTAGAAAACACTGGAAAGTTGTATGGTAGGGCAGAGTCGCAGTCAGGAGCACAAATTCAAAAGGAGGAGCAATCCATCTGCTTTTCTACCTCCTAAATTTCACTTTTATATTAGGAAGGAAAATGTTGAGCTTCAGCCAGACTGACCAGTAACAACAACAGTGTGAATTAAACGCCATTCTCTGTTGGTACCAGGGAGTTAGTTACTCCTGCACTATCCTGAGGAAATGGCCATGCACCTGCATTTGCATACCACAAAGAGAACGACCTTATTTACTTTCTTTTCTATTTTCATATTGACGACTGGGCTAAGCGAATCAATTCAATGTTCTCTCCAATAACTGACTTGGGGTACAGAAGCCAACAGAGCATCTGCGGGTGACAAGGTTTCTGAAGACAGGAAGACGTTTTATCAGAACAGGGAAAGATGGCTGTGGTTCCCAGCCCTGTTCAAAGGTTGGGACCCTTCCCCAAGCATAGACCAATCCTGCTCTGAGCTGAAGGGTCAGTCGAAGGACATCAGGGTCCCTCAAGACAAAACGAGACAAGAAGTCTTGTGCATGCCTGGGCTTCCTGTAGTCCTCTTTGGTGGGCGGCTCCTGGTGTCCCTTTGTTTAATCAGTACTCCAGGTCAGGGGTGTGAGTGAGGACACTCCTCAGCTGCTCTGATGTCCTCACAGTGAAGATCTGTGTCCTGCCTGTGAGAGTGGGCACCAGCTGAGTGCTGTAGAATATTATTTGAAGGCGTGTTGCTTTTGTTTAGGTTGCATTTCTTAACTCTGTGAAGCTGTGACTCTTTGCCTGTCTAAAACACCTGATGGTCTAATAAAGAGCTGAACGGCCAATAGCAAGGCAGGAGAAAGGATAGGCGGGGCTGGCAGGCAAAGGGAATAAATAGGAGGAGAAACAAGAAAAAGAGGAAGGAGGAGGAAAAGAACAAGGAGAGGAGGACATCAGGGGCCAGCCACCCAGACAACCACAGAGTAACAGTAAAAGTAAGATTATAGAAGTAAGAAAAGGAAAAAGCCCAGAGGCAAAGGGTAGACTGGATAATTTAGGTTAAGGCAAGCTGGATAGAAACAAGCCAAGCTACGACTGGCATTTACAATTAAGAATAAACCTCATGAGTGAATTTATTTGGGAGCTGGGTAGCTGTCCCCTCAAAAGACCAAGAAGCCAAAAGAGTAAAAAGTAAAATTAAAAAAAGAGCTGCAGTTGAGCTCAGCCCAAGCCCTAACCTATAGCATCATGAGCGATGACAGTGGCTGTTATCCTCTATGCTGGTTCCTGCCCTAAGCTATAGCATGATGAGCTATGACGGTGACTGTTAGCTCTCCTCTAATGCTGGTTCCTTTCTGTCTAAGATTGCTGACAATCTTTTCAACCCCTTGTGTCTTATACCACACCCTCCACTGTATAAATGACTGGCAATTTTATTTTGTAGAAAGTGTGGCTTTGACTTTCATTGCTCACCATTCTGCAGAGAGCCCAAACCCCCATTCTGGGTGCTGCTCCAGGGTGATAAGCAGGCTCCTGTCCTGTGGGTCTGCTACAGTGTTCCCCACACTACCTCTTTCTTGCCCACACCGGCTTCCCCAGTTGCCACTGGTAGGTAAATCCTGACATAAAAAAAAATTTAGAAAAGAATAGAGGGGTCTTGTTGTCAATTCTCATCCATCCTGGTGTGTCCTCTAAACCTGCCTGCTCTAGAAGGCATTTTGAATGATAAAAGCAAGGCATCCCAGATCTCCAGGGACATGTGCTCAGGGAAGGGAAGTCTGTATGTGGCATCTGATGCTGAGTTCCCAGATGGGGCTGAGAATCCCTGTTTTCCCTCTATGGATCTGTGTGTCCTTGGATATCTGATGCTGAGTTCCCAGATGGGGCTGAGAATCCCTGTTTTCCCTCTATGGATCTGTGTGTCCTTGGATATCTGATGCTGAGTTCCCAGATGGGGCTGAGAATCCCTGTCATCCCACTATGATGAGTGTGTCCTGGAAGGCTGTTTAATGCTTTGGCTGGGGATTTAAAAATCCCTCAAAGTGCAGCACTGAGGTTCTGCCTAGCATAGAGGGCATGGTATGGTATGCATCACAGAGAAAACTTCATGAATGTGTAAGTCATAGGACCACTGGTCATTCCATGTAAATGAGTGGTCAACATATGACATTAGGTAAGGCATCCTTAATTAATTAGTTGGTTAACTTGTGTTTAGACAGTGTCTTTCGTGTTAGTCTCAAACTTGCTCGTTAGCTAAGGATCACATCCGTTCACTTCCAAAGACTAGGGGTTATTGATGTGCTCTCTCCAAAAAACCTGGTTTATGTGGTGCTCGGAGGGCTCTAGCGGGCCCCATGGCAAGCATGGTGCTGGCAAGCCTTTCCTTTTCGCCTTCCCTCTGCCTTGCAAGTCATAGATTTTCTCCCTAAAGCTAGCCACCAAGGTCTATTCCCTTATTTGGACACTTTCTTACACCAGACTTCTTCCTAAGGCTGATCACCAAGGTCCAGCTACCAAAGTACTGAAGTCTAGCTATCAATAGTCCTTGTTTGGCTATCCTAATTAACATGTCCAAAAAACATAGCACTGCACCCCAGTCCATTCTAACACAGACCTCCCCTTTTCCTCTTAAAAATAACACCTGCAGGGTCGTTGGCTGCTGTCTCTGTCTGTGTCTGAGATCAGCTCCTTTATCTTCTTTCCCATGTAATAAAGGATCTCTCAGAAAAAAATGGGTGTTTGGATATGGTGTGGTTTGTACCTAATCTGTGGTTCAGGAGGAGCAGCCTGCTGTATTGCATGAGGCAAATCATCACTTAGGGAGTGTCCCGAATCTGCAGACAATCCTCGGGCAGAGTGTAAGCATCTGAAATACTAGTGTTAGAGTTAGGGTTAAGTTATAGCGTTGGAGCTCATCTAGAATCTTCTAGCTTCATACAGGGAATAGCTGTCTTTAGGATAAAGACTGCTAGAAGCAGTATCCCAGAGAGACAGCAAGGAGATAAAGAATTGAGCTCCTGGATGCAATCTACTTAGGAAAACCTAACTAGCAAAGATCCCGGGTATGTTGCCAAAATGTACAAAATTATGAGCAAATGGAGATTCTACTGCGATTCAAATTTCCAAAGGCCAAGGCTTGTAAGTTCAGCTGTGTGGTTACAGGGCCATCCTTCAACTCTAATCCCAGGTGTCAGAGAGGTGTGCTTTTACATGTCTGTCTGTCTGTTTACAGTATCAGAGCCCTCCAGTGGCGCTCTTTTTGAAGTGCACAGCCATTCCACTTCACGCAATGCCTTCCATTTACTTCTTTCTCTGTACTTGCAATGTCCCACGGAGCTTCACCTAGAAGAGGCATACACCCTTACTTTCTTAAATTCTTAGAAAAGGTCAGAGGGTGATAGAAACGATGAATATGGTGTGTACTCACTCGTAAGTAAATATTAGATGTAAAGCGAAGGACAATGAGCCTATAGTTCATGGCCCCAGAGAGCTAGGTAACGAGGAGAACACTAAGAGAAACATGCATGGATCCCTCTGGGAAGGGGATATAGACAAGATCGCCTGAGGAAACTGGGAGTATAGGGGTAGGGGGAGAAGGGAGGGCTGGAGGGGAAGAGGAGGGGAGAAAGGAAGGGAAAGGGAGAACTGAGGGAACAGGATGGCCTAGATGAGGAAGGACAGCGATGAGAGCAAGGAAAGAGATGTCTTGATTGAGGGGGCCATTAGGGGATAGCAGGAAACCTGGCACTAGAGAAATTCCCAGGAATCCATAAGGATGACCCCAGCTAAGACCCTAAGCAATTGTGGAGAGAGTGTTTGAACTGGCCTTGCCCTGTAATCAGATTGATGACTATCTTAATTGTTATCACAGAACCTTCATCAAGCAATTGATGGAAGTAGATGCACC